>NC_043002.1:73464633-73494633 GCF_006345805.1 Octopus sinensis
AGCATTCCACAGAAGAAATTAGAATGTCAATTGAAGCTCTACTAATAGAAAATCACAGCCCTAAATTGAACACAAATATGTCACACGTATAAAAAAACCGTCATGATACCAGGAGTCATCGTTACATAATTTTAAGTCTAAACTAGCAGCATCGCCCGGCGTTGCTCGGGTTTGTTTCGACCCTTTAGAATGGGAATTTTTGAAAAGTAAATTTTGCATTATGTAGCTTGTTATTCTCTTTAAGTGAACATTTTTCTGGTTGAAATACACCGAAAAATGGCAACACAGCAGTCAAAAAATCGTAAAAAAAATAGGGATTTTCATAGAAAAAAAGCAGATTTTTATGTAAATAATTTTTGGTGTTAACATGGTCCGATTTGAAATTTTTTCTTCTACGAAATGAAGAGCAAGCCTTCTTCTATCATGCTCTCAACTTTGGTCAACTTGCGCCGCAGAGTCTCGGAGGAGATAGTGTTAGTTGAAGGCTACCAAACCTGCCATACACAGACAACTTCAGCTTTATATAGAGAGAGATTAAGGGGGGTTTTTTCAGTTATAAAAGTTTTCACAAAACCCCTTTGCGATTAATTCAAGAACGTGCGGGCTATATGCTATTGTAAGAGATTCATTAGAAAACGAGATTGTGAAATTACTTGATACGTCAGCTAAATGGATTTAGGTACGTTGTACTGCCGAAAGAACCATAAGGGACTAATAACGAAGTATGAAAAACAATATTCCTTAATTCCAAAAATCAAACTTGAACATAGTGATGTTTTTAACATACCACGTTTGGAGGAAAATGTGTTTTCTATTTACATACACACGCAGGCACACAAACTTACACATTCTAAGACATACATACATACATACATACATACATACATACATACATACATACATACATACATACATACATACATAAGTACGTACGTACATATGATGATTTGGGATAGAAGAGAGAAACTGTGTATAGTTGTGGAAATCACCTGCCCAGCGGATGTTAACATACAAAGCTGAAGATCAGTGAAAAAGAGATTACCTACGCTGAACCATTGAGAAATCTGCAGTTACTCAAAACAGATTACAAGTTCAGGTTTATACCTGTAACAATTGGGGCCCTGGGATATGTAACACACTGCCTAAATACCAATCTTGAGAAATTAGGCTTCTCAAAACCACAAAGGAGAAAGATTCGAAGACTACAGGTCCAAGCTATCACTGAAACTGTAAAAATCTTTAAAACTTTCCAGAAGTTTATCATTTAAGTATATATGAGCATTCTAGATATGCAAGTATATGCATGAGAAGACACGCATAAAACAAAACATACAAATCTGCACGTATACATTACATACATACATACTACATACATACATACATACAACATACATACATACATACATACATACATACATACATACATACATACATACATACATAAGTACGTACGTACATATGATGATTTGGGATAGAAGAGAGAAACTGTGTATAGTTGTGGAAATCACCTGCCCAGCGGATGTTAACATACAAAGCTGAAGATCAGTGAAAAAGAGATTACCTACGCTGAACCATTGAGAAATCTGCAGTTACTCAAAACAGATTACAAGTTCAGGTTTATACCTGTAACAATTGGGGCCCTGGGATATGTAACACACTGCCTAAATACCAATCTTGAGAAATTAGGCTTCTCAAAACCACAAAGGAGAAAGATTCGAAGACCACAGGTCCAAGCTATCACTGAAACTGTAAAAATCTTTAAAACTTTCCAGAAGTTTATCATTTAAGTATATATGAGCATTCTAGATATGCAAGTATATGCATGAGAAGACACGCATAAAACAAAACATACAAATCTGCACGTATACATTACATACATACATACATACATACATACATACATACATACATACATACATACATACATACATACACTTACCCTGTTGTTGATGTCGAAATTCCAATGAAGGAACCTTGGATCTAGGTTTAAACCGGTTCTTTCTCTATTGGCAAGAAATCTTGAAATAGAGAGAGTAGATGGAAAGGAAAGGGATTACATAACCAGTTCATACAACAAACAAAGGATGTTAAATGTAAAGGACGCTGGCATGACTGACGGACGGAAAACTTATACTTGAAGCCGAAGTGCCAATTACAGCTGCTCAGGAACGATCCTTTATGGTGAAACTGATAAAGGTAAAGCTCGACAAACTTCAGTCAGGCAGGAATTGTAGAATCTTCAGGGACGGAGGCGAAAGTATCGGTCATCTCTTGAATGAATGCAGTAAGCTAGCACAAAAAGAGTATAAACGCAGGCATGACCTTGCATGTAAAAGACTGCCTTGAGATGTTGGCCGAATGTGTGGCTTCGAAATAACAGGAAAGTGATGTTATCACGAACCAGAGGCGTGAGAGAGAATAAGGATTACAGAATGTGACAGGAATTTCCATAAAGATTCATCATACTATTGAAACAAGATGTGATTACAGAGGCTCAAATGAACAAACAGTATAAGATCATAAACTTTTAAATTCCCTATAATACTAGAGTCGGGAAATGAAAAATATTGTGAGAGCTGAAGAGGATGTTCTGGGCTAAGACGATAATTACTCCTGAGGTAACTGGTACACTTGGTACAACACACAAAATGCTATTTAAGAGACTGAAAGGTATTGGAATTGGGACTCACATTGTCGATCTGCAGCAAAGGATTATCCTGTGTTCTGCAAGAATCATAAGAAGGATTCTACAGTTTTGAGATTTATTGTCTCTTCAAATTATAAACAATAAAATTGAGGAGAACTAAGGAACCCTATGGTTAATGCTCCTCTCCCCTCCGTAAATTCCAGTCTACAGGTGCATGTTTAGAGTAAGTTAGTTCAATCGGACCACTCTCGCTACATTTATCCACTTTTCAACAAATTTACTGGGAGAAAGCATCTCCCCTTCCACCCTCACTTTCTTTTCCAAATAGAACCTGAAAAACAAGTTGATGTGAGCTTGACCGAAGAGGAAAGTGCCTGTCTTCAGCCCATTTAGTTGTGTCTACCACATAACCTCTTTCACCATAGCCACAGTCAGAGAAAAACTGCCCGCCCTTCCCGGCCAAAAGAAGATGGCGAGACGACCTTCACGATGGAGTCGGTCGACAACCGGATCCGTCTTACAAGCTACAACAGGCGTTCGACATAACTCCACAAGTCAGAATAACAACAATCCATTATTTTACTATGGACCTGAAATTTTGTGGAAGGGGGCTTAGTCGATAACATTGACCCCAGTACGTTACGGGTACTTATTTTACCGATTCCGAAAGGGTGAAAGGTAAAATCAACCTCACCGGAAATTTTAGTTCAGAAAAATAAAGACGGACATAATGCCGCAAAACATATTGTTGGACATGCTAACGGTTCAGCCAGCTCACCTCCTTTATGATGATGATGATGATGATGATGATGATGATGATAAAGTACTAAAAGTAAGAAATATAAGATGTTGTGGGACTTCAACATTCAGACTGACAGAGTAATAGAAGCTAGAAGGGTTGATTTGGTAGTAGTAGATAATGAGAATAGAAAGTTCCAGGTAATTGACCTTACAGTCCCAAATGATGAAAACATTAATATGAGAAATATTGAAAAAATAGCAAAATACCAGGACCTAAACCATTGAATTACAGAAAGTGCGGGTGAAATGTATCCCAGTAGTTATAGGTGCATTGAGATCCCTAAAGATCTGAACAGATGCACAGAGGGAAGACATAAAACCCAGTTTAGTACAATTCCAGAAAACAGTGTTATTAGGGACAGTTAGGATACTTAGGAGGGTCCTTGGCATTTAAGGATACTTGTTGCAGCCCGATGTTAGGATTTTTTTCTCTTTTCCAACAATCTAATCTGTTGAGTGTAAATGAAAATAATATTAATAATAACAAGCAGTAAGATAACAAAAGACTGCACCACACCTCAAGAGAAAAACAATCCAATACAGGGAAGAGTTTACGCGCTCCCAACAACAGAAAACTCCCCACAAAATGCTGCACACATCCGTGCAACATGCAGTTGAAATTTGCCTCAAACTACAAAATCTTGAAGAATAATGATGATAATGATGATAATAATAATAATAATAATAATAAAATAATAATAATAATAATAATAATAATAATAATAATAATAATAACTAGTAACGGTCTCAGGTTTCGCCACAGGAGCAGCAATTACATAACACTACACTAACGGTCTCCGATTTCGCCAGAGGGGTAGCAGTTCCATAACAGAACTAGTAAAGGTCTCAGATTTTGCCGCAGGAGCAGCAGTTCCATAAAACTACAGTAAAGTCCGAAGAGGGAAGGAAGGAGAGGAAGCACTTTCTAGAAATGTCTGAGGAGGAGGATGGGTACTTCCTGGAAAATTCGAAGGAGGGAGGGAAAGGGGAAGAAGGTATTCCCGGAAAAGTCCGAGGATGGGTGAGTGGGATTTTCTGGAAAATTCCGAGGAGAGTGATAAATGGAGCTTACTGGAAAAGACCAAGGGCGTAAAGACTTCATGGAAAAGTCCGAGGAGGACTGAATAGTACTTCCTGGAAATGTACGAGGAGGAGGTGAGTAGAACTTCCTGGAAAAGTTTGAGGAGGGGTGAGTCTTCCTGGAAAAGTCCGAGAACGAGAGGAAGAGGAGGCAGGATTTCCTGGAAAAGTCCAAGGAAGCGGGTGATGGGGACTTACTGGAAAAGTCCAAGGAAGAGGTATGAGTGGAACTTCCTAGAAAAGAAAGAGGGGGAAGTGGGACTTTCTGGAAAAGTCCGAGGAGATGGGAGGGAATTTATGGAAAAGTCCGAGAGAGGTGAATACATCCTGGAAAATTCCAAGGAGAAGAGGAAGAACTTCCTAGAAAATCCGAGGAAGGGTTGAGGAGGAATTCCTGGAAAAGTCCGAGGAGGGGGTGAGAAGGAATTCCTGGAAAAGTCCCAGGAGGGGTTGAGTGGGACTTCCTGCAAAACTCTGAGGAGGGTATGAATGGTAGAGTCTGAGGAATGGGTTGAGTGGGACTTCGTGGAAAAGTCCGAGGACGGGGGGAAGGATTTCTTGGAAATGTCCGAGGAGTGGGTAATTCCTGGGAAATTTCAAGGAGGGGAGGAGGGGAGGAAGTAGATAATGGAGGAGGGGAGGGGAGGAGAGGAGGTGGAGGAAGGCCAGGATTTCCTGGAAAAGTCCGAGGAGGGAGAAGATGACTTCCTGATAAAAGTCCGGGGAGTGGAGAAGGACTTCCTGGAAACATCCGAGCAAGGGGAGGAAGGACTTCCTGTAAAAGTCCAAGGAGAGGTGGGTACTTCCTCTCTTTCTCTCTCACTCTCTCACTTTCTCTCTCACTCCCTCTTTCTCTCTCACACTCTCAATCCCTTTCTCTTTCTCTCTTACTTCCTGTCTCTCCTCTTTTTCTCTCGCTTTGCCACGTCAAAGAAATAAGTGTGACGCACACAACAGGTACGTACAAACATAAAAAGTTAGCGTATTAATATTATTGATAATTTTGTTCACTTTTCATTACTGATTTACTAGTTTAAAAAAAGCTACATACAACATTATCTGAAGACTATTTCAATTTTGAAGTTCAGCTTACATCGGGAAAAGCTAAATAGACTTTTAGTACACACCGCCTCGTGACGCATTTGCAAAAGAATATTTTCAGATTTGTTAAGGCTGGCTGAAACATTAGCATGCCGGGCGAAATGTTTAGCGGTATTTCGTCTGCCGCTACGTTCTGAGTTCAAATTCCGCCGAGGTCGACTTTGCCTTTCATCCTTTCGAGGTCGTTTAAATAAGTACCAGTTACGCACTGGGGTCGATATAATCGACTTAATCCGTTTGTCTGTCCTTGTTTCTCCTCTCCGTGTTTAGCTCCTTGTGGGTAGTAAAGAAATAGGTATTTCGTCTGACTTCATGTTCTGAGTTCAAATTCCGCCGATGTCGACTTTGCTTTTCATCCTTTCGGGGGCGATAAATTAAGTACCAGTTGTGTACTGGTCGATCTGACCGACTGACTCCCTCGCCAAAAATTTCGGGCCTAGTGCCTAGAGTGGAAAAGTATATTTTCCTATTTGTCACCTGTTTCATATGTTTTTTACTACTATTTACTATTTATCGTACTTGATTGAATTTTTAGAATAAGGTTTTTATAGTATATATTTTCTATATGGTGTGAATAACATCTTTCATTATTGAATTGTTTAATAGATGTTTTTTTCTCTAAATTATATACATATGTTCAAATATATATATATATATTATATACACGTACATTCACACATATACATGCTCCACATATACCCTTAATACACACACACACCCGTTTCAACAGCATAACATTTTAATTGAGAATTGCATAATTCTCGATTGGCACTATACAAATTTATACGTCAATAACCATTTACATAAATCTGTATCAAAGCCCTATTGTCAGTAAGTTTTTTCAAAAACACACTTTTACCGGTAGATAATCAATAATACTTCAAAAGAGACACTTTGTTATTATACTATGAAATATAAAACCTATGATATTTCATAGTATACTAGAGAGGATGTAACAATAAATGGAATTCTATTTCGATGTAATCCTTTAAAATTTGAAGATACTGTTTTGTTTGTTTTTTTACGAACTCCAAAATTATAAATTAATATTATGTATGCCTTCGAATAAAATAAAAATTTTACGGTGTGAATGAAAACTTAACGAGTGAAATAGATTTAATCGAAATTTGATGCGCCGTAAATCAAAGAGAATTAGAAGTCGCTAAAGTTAAATATTAGAATATCACTGTGGTTCGTCAAAAGTGGTAGGAGGTCGATGAAGATTGAGAATGTGGCAGACAAATAGTAATGTTTTGATAAAATTAAGATGGTCGACGAAAAAAGATTATTTCCTAGAGTGCAGGATCAACACGAACGTGAAGACGGTTCTGTTGTACGTATGTAAAACAAGACGAATCATAAATTTCTCCATCAACAAGCTCCAAACATCTGTGAATAGATGTGTCCGGTATAGCCTTGGGGTGAGATGGCAAAACAGACTCACAAACAGGACTCCGGGAACAAGCAAATTCATATCCTAACGAAACATAGATCAAGAAGAGAAAATGGGGTCAGCTGGGATAAACCCCACGGAAACTACCAACATCACAAAGATGGACACCCCAAGGGAGATGGAAGTGTAACAGACCAAAAACATGGAGAAGGTCTGGAGAAACTGAAAGATTGGGCAGTAATCCATTACCAAAGTTCGGGAGAGATAGAAATATCTTGTTGGCATCCTATGGAATCATAGAAATTAGGAAAGAAAATTAGGAAACTGCTTTGTCTACTCAGTGATAAAAAGGGAGATCCCAAAAGTTTTCGCTAATACTTTTTGGGTGTGACGTGGAAAAGGAAATATTTATCAGTCTGAGAAACGCTGCTGTATGGAATAACTGGGGAGTTAATGGAGCGGCCACGTGGGCACTCGGCCCTTAACTCGCACCCTAGCGTCTTAAACTCCTTAACTCAAATCCAACAGTCTTCATCTCCTTAATTCACAACCTAAAAAAAGTTGCCATTTAATAATACAATGGTTAATGTGTTGAACAATGGAACATAAGGTACATGATACCTAACAGATGAAGAAGAGAGAGACGGAGAAAGAGAGGCAGAAGGGGAGAGAAACAGAAGGAGACAGAGACAAAATGACCATAACAGAGATGTTTTTGATCAGAGGTTGACAATAGGTGGGCCGCAAAGATGTTCTCTGTGGGTTTTTCAGGCCCCCTGTAGAAATTCTTTAAATTTATTGTATTTGTGGAAGATTAAACAGCTGATGGCTTTTAGATAATGTTTTGTCACAAGTTAATGCTTACATGAGTATTGGTAATAATGCAAAAGCGGTGATGTAGGGATATGAGGTTGGGAGATATTTCAATATTAAGATATGATATATTATATGTTTGCCAGGAGTAGATGTAAATAAAAACTGAAGGTGAACCATTACAAAAGGAAGTTACAGATCCATGCTTGTTATCATACTCAGCCCAGAACTGGGCGAAATAGCAACAACAACAATACTAGCAAACTGGTTTCAAATTTTGGCACAAGGCCAACAATTTCGGGGAGGGGATAAGTCGATTCCATCAACTGGTAGTTATGTTATCGACCACGAGAGGATGAAAAGCAAAGTCGACCTCGACGGAATTTGAACTCAGAAACTTGCAGACAGACGAAATGCCGTTAAGCATTTTGTGCGGTGTGTTAACAATTCCGCCACCTCGCCGTCCTAACAGTTACTAGCAAATTTACACCTGAAAGTAATTGAATGACATTAACTCTGAAGCCAAAACCACGTGGCTGCAAAGCCGTCTTCTTAACCACACACTTACGTCTGCGCGTATGCCTATATTTGTTTGTTTATTCGTTTTTCTGTTGTTTTTGTTCTTTTTTTTGTTTGTTTGTTTGTTTTAGCTTTTTTTTTTTTTTTTTTTTGCTCATTTCAGTCATTGCACCAGTGTCCATGGTGTGGAACCACCTGTTTAATCCATCTCTGAAATTTAATTTGATGAAACAAAAAGAAAAGGATTGATGTAAGCATTCCTTGTGATAGTGAATGTATTTCAAGGATTGCCCAAGAATAAAATCTTTGGAAAATGTTGGCTTAGAAGTTAAAGTTGGTTACCACTTTGTCATATTTTTGTATCTTAAAACGTGAAGAGAAGGGAACTAACTCTAATTCTTTCTGATTTTGGCATAAGGCCAGCAATATTAAGAGGAGGGGACAAGTATATTAAAATGACCCCAGTACTTGACCGATACTTAATTTTATCGACCCCGAAAGAATGAAAGGCAAAGTCGACCTCGGCGTATTTTGAACTCAGAACACCGTCCAACCCATGCCTGCATGGAAGAGAGACGTTAAATGATGATGATGATGATGAACATAGGGAGTCTCAAAGAGAGAGAAAGAGGCGAAATAATACCTCAGATAAATGTTCTTCTCAGTCCTTTCTACAGTAAACCCCCGACTATCGCGGGCGTTACGTTCCAAACCCCACTGTGATAGGTGAAAATCCGCGAAGTGGAAACAATACTGTACTGTATTTTTTTATTTTCACAATTTGTATATATTTGTTTCACTATAAATGCAAAACAACAACACTGAGGACTAAACCCGTACCCTTCTTCAGGTGTCTTGGGCATATGGCGTAGTGGTTAAGAGCGCGGGCTACTAAACCCAAGATTCCGAATTCGATTCCAGGCAGTGACCTGAATGATAATATTATTATTATTATTACTATTATTATTATTATTATTATTATTATTATTATTATTGAGTGAGAGAGCAGTTCGTGCCATCAAAGTGACACTGGGGTAAAATATACGAAGCCCAATATACCCATCATGACTACCCGTCTGATAAGGTATTATTATTATTAATGATAATAATAATAATAACATCGAAAAATACCTTAGGAATGAGAACCCAGGTTCCAAATTCCATCATTCCATGCTTTTCGTATGCAGGCCGGCGGGGCTCGCTCTAGGCACTCTATTTGACGTAAGCTTAAATAATAAGCCGCGAAAGGTGAACCGGTTTTGATTTCACATTGAGATGAGACAGACTTCTTTTCCCAAATCCCCAAGTATAAACCGTATCAAACACAGGTATAAAGCCTGAAATTTTTCGTGGAAGGGGACGATTAATCGACAAGTATTTTATTTTACCGACCTCGTAATGATGAAACGCAAAGTTGACCTCGGCGATATTTGAACTCCAAATGTCGCAAAGCATTTTTTTTTATTTTGCGAAGCTCTAACGACTTTTCCAGTAATGGCTTATGATGTAGACACAAAGGTAGTAGTTTTGATGGAACAGTATTTGACTGGTATTTTATTACATCGACCCCAGATAGGTGAATGGCCAAGCTAACCTCGGCGGGATTTGAACTCAAAATGTGTAGAGCTGAAACAAATACCACAAGTAATTGTTTCCGATACTCTACGGATTCTGTCATTCCATCGCCCGAATCCACCCAAGTAATAATAATATACTGGGTGGATTCGGTTGGTTATATCCGTTGCTATAAAATTGAACTAATATTGGTTTCAAATTTTGGCACAAGGCCAGCAATTTCGAGGAGGGGACAATTCGATTACAGTGATCCACTTATTTTATCGAATACAGTTCTATATTTAAGAGATGAGGAATTATGTAGATTATTTACATTATTTACATTTGACGGATATTTGTCCTCATCTCGTTTGTTGCTAACACAACGTTTCGGCTGATATAGCCTCCAGCCTTCATCAGGTGTCTTGGGCATATGGCGTAGTGGTTAAGAGCGCGGGCTGCTAACCCCAAGATTCTGAGCTCGATTCCAGGCAGTGACCTGAATAATAATAACAACAACAACATTGAAAAATACCTTAGGAATTAGAACCCAGGTTCGAAATTTCCCTAAGATACCTGATGAAGGCTGGAGGGTATATCAGCCGAAACGTTGTGTTAACAATAAACAAGATGAGGACAAATATCCGTCAAATGTAAATAATGTTATTTTATCGACCCCAAAAGGATGAACGGGAAAGTCGACCTGGGTAGAATATGAATTTAAAACGTAAAAATGCCGCTAAAAATTTTGTCAGGCGTGCAAACGGTTCTGCCACCTTGCCGCCTTAAATTGAACTAATATCGTAGAATAATTAAAAATGGATTGACAATTCATAATAAATACATTGGCATAAGGGTAATTTGATGAAGTATTCAGTAACACACTGTTCCGGGTTCGAGTTCTGTGTACTTGTCTGGCAAGTGACTTGATCTGAGACATTGTGTGGAAACTGAACCAATTATAACATCGGCGAGTCATTTTTCCAAAATTATAAATTAATATTATGTATGCCTTCGAATAAAATAAAAATTTTACGGTGTGAATGAAAACTTAACGAGTGAAATAGATTTAATCGAAATTTGATGCGCCGTAAATCAAAGAGAATTAGAAGTCGCTAAAGTTAAATATTAGAATATCACTGTGGTTCGTCAAAAGTGGTAGGAGGTCGATGAAGATTGAGAATGTGGCAGACAAATAGTAATGTTTTGATAAAATTAAGATGGTCGACGAAAAAAGATTATTTCCTAGAGTGCAGGATCAACACGAACGTGAAGACGGTTCTGTTGTACGTATGTAAAACAAGACGAATCATAAATTTCTCCATCAACAAGCTCCAAACATCTGTGAATAGATGTGTCCGGTATAGCCTTGGGGTGAGATGGCAAAACAGACTCACAAACAGGACTCCGGGAACAAGCAAATTCATATCCTAACGAAACATAGATCAAGAAGAGAAAATGGGGTCAGCTGGGATAAACCCTACGGAAACTACCAACATCACAAAGATGGACACCCCAAGGGAGATGGAAGTGTAACAGACCAAAAACATGGAGAAGGTCTGGAGAAACTGAAAGATTGGGCAGTAATCCATTACCAAAGTTCGGGAGAGATAGAAATATCTTGTTGGCATCCTATGGAATCATAGAAATTAGGAAAGAAAATTAGGAAGCTGCTTTGTCTACTCAGTGATAAAAAGGGAGATCCCAAAAGTTTTCGCTAATACTTTTTGGGTGTGACGTGGAAAAGGAAATATTTATCAGTCTGAGAAACGCTGCTGTATGGAATAACTGGGGAGTTAATGGAGCGGCCACGTGGGCACTCGGCCCTTAACTCGCACCCTAGCGTCTTAAACTCCTTAACTCAAATCCAACAGTCTTCATCTCCTTAATTCACAACCTAAAAAAAGTTGCCATTTAATAATACAATGGTTAATGTGTTGAACAATGGAACATAAGGTACATGATACCTAACAGATGAAGAAGAGAGAGACGGAGAATAATTAAAAATGGATTGACAATTCATAATAAATACATTGGCATAAGGGTAATTTGATGAAGTATTCAGTAACACACTGTTCCGGGTTCGAGTTCTGTGTACTTGTCTGGCAAGTGACTTGATCTGAGACATTGTGTGGAAACTGAACCAATTATAACATCGGCGAGTCATTTTACATTTATAAATTTGTTTTGTGAGATTCTTGATATGAAATCGTGTGTTGAAACAGATATTGTTACATTTCGGGACGGTATATATATATATATATATATATTATATATATACAAATAAATGAGAGAATGGAGTTGAACGACGAATTAACAAAATTCCTTTATTTTATTTTCGACATATGTTTCGAAGGCTGCATATTCCTAATTTCGAAGGAATAAGGGGTGCATTATGCCGCCTTCTCATCAGGAAAAGTAAGGAACTTATGTCAGCATCAAGATGCACAAAACCTTTTAGATGACTGCCCGCACGGAGCCCATAGCGATAATGGGCTCCGTGCGGGCAGTCATCTAAAAGTTTTTGTGCGTCTTGATGCTGACATAAGTTCCTTACTTTTCCTTATGAGAAGGCGGCATAATGCACCCCTTATTCCTTCGAAATTAGGAATATGCAGCCTTCGAAACATATGTCGAAAATAAAATAAAGGAATTTTGTTAATTCGTCGTTCAACTCCATTCTCTCATTTATTTGTATTTAAAAAAAACACACAAATTTCCACACGATAGCACGGGATCTCTGACTAGGCATGTAGCTTCAACCGTGTTTTTCTGACGTGAATTTGCTACCCAGGTATCGGTTAACCGAATTATCCATAATAAGATAATTCATTCAACTACTCAATTATATATATATATATTATATATATATATATATATATATATATATATATATATATATATATATATATATATATATTGTCAAATAAACACATGCACTAAATATTCGTTCTTCAGTTCAGCTTTATTATTGTTCATCCTTTATCTTAAATCTTTCCTCACACATCTTGTGATCTCTTTAGTGACTCTGTGGAATGGGCTAACCAGAACAGGAGACACGTGAGATGGAGAGGCACTGATGAGTCCACAGGATGAGTCACGAAAGATTTAAGACAAAAGACACAAAGATAAGAACAATAATATAGCTGAAGTGAAGAATGAATAAACAGTGTGTGTGTTTATTTGGCAAAAAATATGACCGTCCCGAAATATAACAATAGTCATTTTACCCTTCTAAAAAAAAATACAAAAAGTGTTATATTCACTTTCTGTTTGTTTTTTCTTGGGGTAAGAAAATTTTTGTCACATAACTACAAACTACTCTCTGACGTAGTCCCACTATTGCTTTCATGCTTTCAATTCTTCTGCTAGCATACTTTAAATAATTTAGACAAAACTGAGCTGAGAGTGGCTAGTGGCGTATATATGAACAACTTAGATAAATACTTGTATGTCAAATACCATACAGCATAAATTCTTGATTCATAAAAATTATCTCCGCTTCTAGAGGATGTGCGATAATTACCAAATAGCAATTAATGCGAGCTTCACTCTCAAGAATTAAGAATTCTTCAAAATTGACATGCCAAAAGGAAAAGGAAGGCTTATGGTCTAGAGATAGAGAACAGTCGTGGACACGTGTTTCTTATTTCTTATTTCTCACAAGGGGCTAAACATAGAGGGAACAAACAAGGATAGACAAAGGGATTAAGTCAATTACATCGACCCCAGTACGTAACTGGTACTTAATTTATCGACTCAGAAAGGGTGAAAGGCAAAGTCGACATCGGCGGAATTTGAACTCAGAACGTAACGGCAGACGAAATACCTATTTCTTTACTACCTACAAGGGGCTACACACAGAAGGGACAAATAAGGAAAGACAAACGGATTAAGTCGATTATGTCGACCCCAGTGCGTAACTGGTACTTATTTAATCGACCCCGAAAGGATGAAAGGCCAAGTCAACCTCGGCGGAATTTGAACTCAGAACGTAGTGGCAGACGAAATACGGCTAAGCATTTCGTCCGGCGTGCTAACGTTTCTGCCAGCTCGCCGCCTTGTGGACACGTGTTTCTGACTCAGTAGCTGTCATCAGCACGACAATTGTCCAACCTTATCTCCAGCAGCCAAGGGACTTAGAGTTATACAAAAAAGAGAACATATTTATGACCTCGGTAATATGCATAATCTAAACAAAGATGAAGTCAAAGAAATAACTAGGAGTAGCCAAAACAAAAGACATTTGTGAGGACTTTGAGACGTTTGCTTATAAGAATGAATCTGCTAAAATTAAATACCCCCCCTCCGGTTTATTTGTTCTGTACTTTCTTCTCCAGGTAGCTTATCTGAAGTATTCTTTTCCTATGTCTTTATATGTATTCCTCTTCTCTATCCATTTCTTTTTTCTCCACCTCCTTTATCTCTCCTTCCTCCTCTTTCTGTCTATCAGTACCGCCGTCTCTAAAGTATTTTCTTCTTTTCCCACATCTTCTTCTTCTTCTTCTTCTTCTTCTTCTTCTTCTTCTTCTTCGTCTTCTTCTTCTCCTCCTCCTACTACTACTCCCATCCTTCTTTTTCTTCTTCCTTCTATTCTTCTCCTTTATTTTGTTCTCATTTCCCCCTTTTCTTTGTATCCTTTTCTCGTTCTAATTCTCCAACACAGTTTTTGTCGATGACATTATTTCTTAATTTCTATTGTTACTGTTGAACTGCATTGCCCTCTTCCGAATATTGTAATGAACTAACCTGCATTTTTAAAATTTATTTCTTTAGAACTAGTTCGTTCTACTTTCAAGGATAAAGCAACAGAAAAATATGTAGAGAGAGTTAAATGCCCCTGGAGGTGGAAAAAAAAAACGAAACAAAAAAAATCACTGCAAAAAATATAAACAGATAAAGAGACTAACAAAGTAACAAATATTCACCATGACCATTTTTCTTGCCATTTTTTTTCCAATTCTGAGATAAATAATTCAAATTACTAAATACATTAAGAATCAAAAACATGACAGTAAACTCAACTGACCAGATGTGTTCACACTCTCATTGAGAACTGTACATCTGGCTTGCAAACCTCACACACGAAGAATAAGACGAATTCAACAAGATTTCTTTCTCCAGCAATAATTTTCTTTTTCATCGGTTGACGTGACAAGAGTCCATCTATTTAAGCTAACGAAAGAGGCATTGTGTAAATTCAAAAGCTACTAGTTTTATGTTTTCAACGATTTTGTATATAGCTATCAAAAGCAGTTTTTTATTCAATTTAAAAGATACTGTTGATGTCAATTGTAATCGTTTGTATATATATTAAATCGACAATGGTCATGTGAAGCTTTCCATCTGCTTTACTGCTTATAAGACTACTTAGCAGTTTTTTGCTGGCCAGACGAAGTAAGAAAGAAACGGTGCAACTCGGAAACCCCCATCTGATTCAAAGATGAAGAATTTTATTAGTGTAACCTGTCTGGTCACTGTACTCTGCTTCTCAGCAATATGTGGTAAGTTGACAACATTTATACTTGGGACAGTTAAATAATATGAAAACAGTGCAATAAAAAATATCACTCGAGGTGGATGGCATTTCATGTGTTATGTTTTAAATTCTTATGCAATATCTTCAAATGAACTCATAAACTTATAGAGTCTTAAATCAAGGTAATATTATATATAGATAGACAGATAGATATGTATATACAATCACACAAGGACGCGTATACACGTATACATATATATATATATATATATATATATATATATATATATATATATATATATACGGTTTAAGTAATTGAGATTCAAGTGAGTTCTAATGAATTCACATGAATATGGCCCTTAACTAGGATGCACCGGAAATCTATATGGTGTTAACCATACGACAAGTAGGGTGATTACAAATAGGAAAAAAGCAACAAGAATGGGTTAAAATATCGGTACAATTGTTTCGTACGAGGACATCTTTAATAAGCTACAAAAAATGCAGTAAATATAGTTGGCTCGTACTCGTCAGCCGAAAAAACATCAGAGATTCCCAAACATCAAAAGGGGTAGATACAAATGAAGGTGTGAGTTTAACTGCATTGAAGAAAGTTCGATTCCTGGGGATCTGATGAAAGGTCTTGAACTTACAGAATATGTGCATGTCCATATACAGTTCATAGTGAATTGTTAATCAAGTTATGTGAAGAAATTATGGATACCATCGTGCGAAATTTCCGAGAATCCGAGTAAGAAGCAAAGTGCCAGTCTTATCGTGTAGAGGAACAGATTGTTATTGAAATATATATATATATATATATATATATATATATATATATATATATATATATATATATATATATATATATATAATGTGTGTGTGTGTGTCGTTTTAACGGTTAAACTAAAAGGTTAAAATAATAGCGTATATTGGGTTCAAAACCCCTTTAGGCTGCTAGTGGAACACGAAGCTATATCTTCTGTAAACATGGCAGCCGTTCTATCATGAGACGAAGCAATCCTTCGAGTTTCTTTAACCAGTTTAGAAACTTTATTCTTAACAGCCTTTGATTTTTTGCAACCAAAGATTTTTAACCGAATATTACCTATAGCATTATCTACTTCAAGTTCAAAAGTTAAAAACGTATTATTTCACGTTCTCTCAACGCTTCAAAATTCTTATGACATAAACTATACATACACACATATACATACGCTTACGTATACACATACACACATGTATATATTATTGATATAGTACTAATATATTACTGTGATAAATAATAAGAAAAATAAGAAAACGTCACATTACAAGAAATTTAAGTAGAATGTGTGCTACAATAATTCTGAAGTATTGCTTGAATTACGTGTCATCATCATGTCAGTCTATTTAAATTGTCTTTAACTCCGAAGCAAGTTTAAAGAAAAATATTGAATCGTTTTAATCCTTCTATGATTCTATATCTTTCGTTGAAGCAGTTATACTGTGAACATTACTTCTCAGTTGCCCACACCAAATGTTGCTAGTGACTACAAAGAAATAAAATTGAAACTTGCATTATTTTGGTAAATGCTTACTGCAGCATCCATTGGTTAAGATCGATCATTAATCTGTACGTGTATGAACAGGGATGGGAAAGATCTTTTAAAGAAGACGTGGGGGGAAGAAACTAATAGCTGGTTATGCTTGAGTCTTTTCTCTCCACGCCACCGATTCCATCCAAGGGAAAGACCATCGACGTGAACCGATTCAGTTTGTCACTTGTATCGTCGCAAATATAATTGCAAATGCGAAAATGATGTGTTATCTAACACATCAAAGTGATATGTAATGGGGTTCCCTATAAAATAGTTTCTATGTTCTGAGTATTGGGTTGTTAGATAAATTCGTTCGCCGTTTTTTTCTTTCATTTTAATTCTTATTTCATCAATAATTTTGAAAAAATGATCAAAAATAAATTCTCCTCACCAACTTTCTAATAGCTTGTTAGTGTCTTGACAGTAGAAATCACCGCATCTTGATTCAAATAACATTGGAAAGAAACGAACGAATTTATCTGAAAAATCAATATCTATAGAAATTATTCCTAAACACTTGGCACTCAAACTTGACAAACTCTTCCTGATATTTTGTTTCACTCTGTACAACTAAAGCGTGATTCCGGATTCGTACGCCATGAATAAACGGGAGTTTTGTATTTAATTCAATAGCGTTTTTTTTTCTTTGCTTTGCCTGTTGTTGAGTGTGTTTGTGGGTGTAATATGATATTTTGTTTTTGTAATTAGGGACTAAGTTCATATAAAGCACGCAGCGTAGCTTGAGTTTATTTTTATAAAATTCGAGAAACAAGTTCAACTCTGTGACTACTCAGTTGCTGGTCCTCGTTTTAATTTCTTGCTCTATGCTGTGCGGAGAAACCTCGGGCTTAGTGATGTTTTCCCCAAGAAATGGGACACAAAAGAGCGTCTATGTCGTACTTCGCTCAGCTAGAAGTAACAGACAAATCTTATTCTGATCACAACAAAATAGAGGGACACACTTGGAAAATCCCTAAGACGATAGAATTGTCACTCTTGGAATGCCTTTCATTATAAATATGCTGCACGATTATACTTGACCTGGGCTAAACTATTCAGCCCCCCCCCCACACACACACACCGTTTCTTTGTTTTCTGACGAGAGCTAAATATTATAGTTAAGAAGAATGAGAGTAAGTGTTTGCCAAGTCTTTCCTTAAAACAGTTGTAGCGTCGGTAAAGTGAAGCGGTTGGAACTTAGAAGTGAAAATACTTTGCAATCTCTTTTTGCTTGGAGTTTACCGCTTTCTCTACAATGGCTCCCACTTCTGTTTCGCATTATCGCGCACAGGAGGATTAAATTTTACAAAAATATGACTGTTACGCTTCAAAAAGAAAGTTAAAAATCAAACCGTTTTAAAGTTTAAATAATATAGGAAAAATGCAGAAATCTACTGCTCGACTTGTTTTATAAATCAAACGTGTGTGTGTGTGTGTGTGTGTATGTGTGTGTGTAACAAAATCATAAATAACAATTTTTCAAATCACTTCAAGAATTGGTGTGAATTTTTAAAATCCTGGGTTAATATTTTTAAAAGTTCACGGTGCGTCAATAGATCGTCACCTAATGTTAGAGAACGGCAGTGGCACTGAATATACCACAGAATTCTAAGAATTTTGTTTGACCATTAAATTCACTCAGGTATATTAATCATCGTCACCACTACCATCACTAACAACAACAACAAGTGGAGGCGCAATGGCCCAGTGGTTAGGGCAGCAGACTCACGGTCGTAAGAACGTGGTTTCGATTCCCAGACCGGGCGTTGTGAGTGTTTATTGAGCAAAAACGACTAATCTTCACGAGGCTCCGGCGGGGTGAGGTGGTGAACCCCGCTGTATTCTTTCACCACAACTTTCTCTCACTCTTTTTTTCTACTTCTGCCGCAAAGCAGAGGAACCATGGTGTAACCCACTATGGTGTGGTAGACTTTCAGACCCTAGTCTAGATTGCGAATCCTCTGTACCCCAGGATGGTTCAGCTTTTCACCCGTTAAAAGCCACCGTTTACGGAATGAGGATAACAACGTAGCTTTCGCGCCCGTGTAACCGCCAATCTATCGCGTGTGGTAGGTGGATTTTCAAGTTGTCACACGCATTCTTAGTAGCTTAAAGTAGGCTCGAATTAGAGATTATTCTTTGTAGCTAATGGCGTGAGTCCTGATTGGAAGAAGAAGAAGAAGAAGAACATTATTTTATGACATACACACATACACACACATATATATATATAGACATACATATGTATAAAGAAAATAAAAAATGGAACAAGAACCTGACAGGCGACAACAAAACATCCAGACAGTTAGATGATACAAAAAGGACAGGAAAAAACAAGGATCGGTCATTCGGAGCTTCCTTCCTATCCTCAGTCGAGTTCCATACGAGGGGGTGCTGAAAAGTTCCTGGCTTTAAGGGTATCACGAAAGGCCTAGTTGGAGACCCAATGATTCAGGTTCTTTTACAGGGCTAAGAAGACTGAAGGACCGCTGCAATAAGTGTGTGAATCTGAGAGAGGAATACGTTGAATAAAATCATAATTAACAACTGATCCTCCTGTATTTTCTTTTACCCAAGCCAGGAACTTTTCAGCACACCTTCGTATGTATATATATATATATATATATATATATATATATATATATATAAAGTTAATTCAAACAAGAAAACACAGAAAAAAAGAGAAAAAAAACACAGCAACGCAGGACGTGGAACAATTAAAGTATTATTGACGCTCAGGGAAGAAGGGTTTAACGTTTCGAGCGGAGCTCTTCGTCGGAAACAAGAAGAAGGAAAGATCCCAAGGAGGGAAGACAGAGGAGAAAATATTTGAGCTGGTGGTGCTCAAGAGATCACATGTATATATATACTCTTTTACTCTCTCTTTTACTTGTTTCAGTCATTTGGCTGCGGCCATGCTGGAGCACCGCCTTTTAGTAGAGCAAATCGACCCCAGGACTTATTTTTTGTAAGCCTAGTAATTATTCTATCGGTCTCTTTTACCGAACCGCTAAGTTACGGGGACGTAAGCACACCACCATCGGTTGTCAAGCGATGTTGGGGGGCGGGGACAAACATATACACACACATACATAGATATATACATATATACGACGGGCTTCTTTCAGTTTCCGTCTACCAAATCCACTCACAAGGCTTTGGTCGGCCCGAGGCTATAGTAGAAGACACTTGCCCAAGGTGCCACGCAGTGGGACTGAACTCGGAACCATGTGGTTGGTAAGCAAGCTACTCAGCACACAGCCAGTTTGGACATATCTCACAGCGTGCAGCTTATTTCAATCAAATCTTTTATGCTTTATTTGCTTCAGTCAATGGACTGCGGCCAACGCCGGGGTAATGCCTTCACTGGTTTAGTCGAACAAATCGTCCCCAGTGCTTATTTTTTTAAAGTCCGGTACTTTATTCTACCGATCTTTTTTTTTTTTTTTTTTGCTGAATCCTAAGTTAAGAGGATGTAAATATGCACAAAAACGGAAGGCGAAAGCAACGCTATCGATAATTTCAAATCAAAGCGGATAAAAGAGAAATATCAAATACTTTAATACATTTAGAGTGAAGTTCTTTCTTCTGCGCTTAGCTATATTGGTTTTAGACATTTAAGGACAAGGATGGATTTGAATTTCATGGCATTAATGTTTTCTCAAATGCTTGCCAGGGTAACAGAATAAACTAAGAATCGAAATTAGACAGCAATTTCAATTCCCATGAGGGTAGTATTTGTTCAACAGTTCTAGTAACACTTTTTAAATACATTACATACAGTTCATTATTATTTCTCTTTCTCTCTCACTCTCTATCTTTCATATTTTTATAGCCAATATGGACATCAACAAAGCTGTCTTGGATGCCGAATCTTTAGTCTTGGGAGGTAAGTGCATTTTATTTGTCTATTGAAAACTTGTTCGGAATAAACTTCAAGATTTTTGTTTAGAAGCTTGAAGCGTTTATAGCGTTATATACGCATAATTATTTGGTGTTATAGTAAGTATTTAAGTATTCTAACCACTTCTGATTTATATTTGAAGCCGTCCCACTCTTGGAAAATGCAGGAACATTCCAAAATTGCACTTTACTTTAGTCGTCTTCGTTTATTCCTGTGCAAGAAAACTTGCTTATTCACAGTGCTATTTAATAGACACCAACAAGTGTACTAGTATATAACAGGTAGTTATATACATACATATATACACATATGATATTCCAAAAATATTTTTGTGATAGTCATGCTTTCCCAAAAATTAGTCGTAGTTTAAGTAACCCGAAGAGAAAGTAGCTAAAAAATATTGTCTTTTAGTCGCATTTGATTTGATACCAAGAACAAGGAGAACAGTAACTAAAATATAATTTCTTGCAGTTTCCATCCAGTTATTGAAAGAGAAAAGCTAAAGTCGGTTGAATCGGCCCTAATATATAACTGTTACTTATTTAATTGTCTCCGGAGGTATTAAAAGGAATATCAATTTAAACATAAAAAGTATCTAAAAATATAGTCACACAATTTTTCAAACCCAACAAACGATGGAAGTGAAAAAAGAAGGAATGCTACAAGGGTTATCTGAACAACCCCAATAGCAATGGGAATGGAAGCCTTTCGTCACCTAGAAGGAGACAAAGTGTGTTCAAAAATGAAAATCGATTTTAGAAAATAGATTATGCTGAAAAAGGAGGAAATAGAGACTCTTCTCTTGAAAACAACAACAATCAGAACATCGTTTTTTTTTTTATCGAGACTAGGGAAATTTTCAAATAAAACAATAAATGTTAGTTCTATTGATTGCCGAGTTTTTTTTGGATATCCGAAAATTTAACAATAGGAAATGCAACCATAATACTTGAGCAGAGAGCCAAACGCTTTTCTTGCTCATAGCCTTTAAACCATTGTATTCACACGATTATTTGGTGTCTTGGTAAGTATTCGTAGGTTCTAACCAATTCTAATTTGTATCTAAAGCCGTTCCACGCTTGCAAGACGCATAAACATTCCAAATTATTTTTCCTAGGCCCTATTGGTTCATTCCTTTGAAAGATATGCTTCTTGTTCATATTTCTGTTATTTAATTACACACCAACAGGTATGTTTATAAGTATTTGTATACATTAATATATGCGTAAATGACGAAAATATGGTATTTATCATATAAAAGTTTGACGAGTCTATAAAAGCGATTTTTCTGTGTGTGAATATTTTCTAATGAATTACTTATTTGTCCAGATGCAGAGCCACAGGCCGCTATTGTTGCGACAATTACAGCAATTGTCACGATTGCTTCTATAATCAGCAAAGGTAGGGAAATGTTGAAAAATGTGAATGTTAAAGACATCATGAAAACAGAGATCATTCCTTACCATTGTGATTTGGCTCAATCCTACGGTAACCTTACTCACACTATCTTTGAAGAGATGGATAACGAACTTAAGGTGAGAAACAATGTTATCATAAGATTATCTTAACGTTATTCTTTATTCTAATTGTGACATAGCATTGCTATATATTGGATTTTTGTTACAGAAGAAAGAAAAGGAAAGACAACAACGATATGTCATTACATCATTATTTTAAATGTTTCATTCAATCATTCTAGTGCTGAGTCAGCTATATTCTGTTTTATGTTTTATGCAAGGCAGAGTAAGAGAGAAAGAGAGGAAAAGTGAGAAAGAGAGAAAAATACATGGGCAGGAGGCTAGCATATATCTGAACAATGCAGGTGACTCATAATGATGAGACACATAAGCTTGATTTATAATAAAATTTCTTTAATAAATATGCTCCTTTCAGTCCTGGTTATATCTTTTCTAATTGCATTCACTTTCGAGTGAGAGACAAGACGTTAAACGTTAGATTCTGAACTGCTCGCAGTAACTGAACTTGTCAATCTTTTATCTCTCTATATATAAACGGCAGTTTGTCTGTGTGTGTTTCTGTGTGTCTGTTTGGTTGTACCCTCACCCTGACCACTGCTTTCAACCGATTTTGATGAAACTTGACACACACATAGCCCAATGTCATAATTCAAAACTAATTTTGAAAAGTTCCCCCAGTTCTGAAAAAAATCGATAAATTCGACATGGGGTCGAGAATCAGAAACACAAACCACAGACTGTCTAGGGGACGCAACTCGACCTTTTTTTACTCTCAAAAAAAATTTACCATCATTTTGTTTCCATTTTTTTTGCTATTTTTTGGCTATAACTCTCTAAAAATGCTTTATAGTTATTTCCCTTACAAACCTGAGCAACGCCGGGCGATACTGCTAGTATTGACTAAATGTCATTTCAACAGATCATCGGCATCTTCATCATTGCTTTATATTGATCATTATTAATAAGAATCCTGGGGGAAAACAAAATCTTTTCCATAAACACGATATACAAAAAGAAGTCTTCTTCAAGTTCGCAAGCTTATGACACAGGAACTTATTTAGATTTCTAAAGCCACTGAAACGACAAGCCCTTCTCTGAACGTGGAGCTAGTTTTCCGCACAATTAAATTCCCATCCAGCTACTGCTGGTACTCATTTTCTGCAAAATAGACAAGGGCAAGATGAAGAGAAGTGTATTGCTCAAGGGCTCAACGCGTCGCCCGATATAGGAATCGAATACATACAATGTAATATGCTAAGCTTTAACTGAATTCGAACTCTCACAACTTTCGCAACTTGCCCATTATTTCTTATATTAGTTTATTTGTTTCAGTCATTTAACTGCAATCATACTGAAGAACCGCCTTGGGGGATTTTAGTCGAACAAATCGACCTTTTTTAAGTCCTTACTTATTCTATCGGTTTCTTTTGCCGAACCACTAAGTTACGGAGACGTAAACATAGCAACACAAGTTCTCAAGCAGTGATGGGGGGGGACAAACACAGATAAAATGACACACACATCATTCAAAGATAGACAGACAGACAGGCAGGCAGGAGGCATACAAGCATACAGACAGACAGACAGACAGACAGACAGACAGACAGATAGATAGATAGATAGATAGATAGATAGATAGATAGATAGGGACAGACAGACAGACAGACAGACAGACAGACAGACAGATAGATAGATAGATAGATAGATAGATAGATAGATAGATAGATAGGGATAGATAGACAGATAGATAGATAGATAGATAGAGATAGATAGATAGATATAGATAGATAGATAGATAGATAGATAGATAGATAGATAGATAGATAGATAGATAGATAGATAGATAGATAGATAGATAGATAGATAGATAGATACGACGGGCTGCTTTCAGTTTCTGTATTCCGAATCCACTTACAAGGCTCTGGTCGGCCCGAGGCTATAATAAAAGACACTTGCCCAAGGTGCCATGCAGTGGAACCGAACCCAGAGCCATGTGGTTGTGAATCAAGCTTCTTCCACACAGCTTAAGATTGAATAGCTAAACCCCATCCCACCCACTTAAAGAGAAAAACAGAAAAGGTTTGAACCTGTGTGAGTGAGGGAAATGATATGACGGGAAGGATTAAACAGATTCTACTATGAAAAGATTGTTTGATACAGAAAATGTTCTTCCTTTGCTTTATTTTAATTATTTTTTTTTTTACTGATGTTCTTGAAATCGGTAACTAATTCTTTTCTTTCTCCAGACCAAATTTATATGCTATTAAACACAGCCCTAACTATATTCATGCACTAGTAAATTCCAAAGCAACTTAATCAAGTAATGAAAGGTGTCTACTCAATATCACTATTTTGAATAAATAATTCATCTCATTTGAAACTGACATTTAAGTATGATTAAACAGTTAAATCATATTATTCTTTCTTGAAACCTCAAGACAACAAATTCTTCACATTTTCGATCTATTTGATGAAATATTATATATCTCAGAGAGAAGACACTTTTATTAAATGTTTATTACAATTTTAGAAAAGCCTAACGTTTAAAAATGTATTCTTTTGTTGCAGGTTATGATCGGAGCAAGTAAAATATCTTTGGATAGACTTCACAAGGAAGCAAATGAGAGAGAAGTGAAATTTGAAGAATACGTAGCGACATTAACACAAAACCCCTTTTTAGAAACCGCAGAAGATGGAGCGTTTTTTAACCAAGATTTCCAAGGTTTTGAATCATTTGGTATATCTACCGGTGGTTACGATAGAGCAATTGTAAGTTCAGAATTGAAATTAAGTATTATCAATTAAAGTGTTTATATTACTCCCATCTGAAGACGTTAGAATCTCGTATTGAGTGAAAGCCGACAGATTGTCGTTTAGAACACTTGTTGCGTTTCAACTGAATTGAAGCACGTCTTTGAAGCTGATTAAATTCCCTTCCCTTTATGTTTCTAATCAGTTGATAACATTTAACTACACAGGATAAAAAAAGAAAAGAAAGAAAAAGAGGTGGGTAATCAGCAGAAGGTGGGGGTGGAGAGGGCAATGACCGCACACCAGAACAAATGGCGTTCTCAGCCGCGCCCCGCGGTCATAATTGTTCTAGCAACAGTAAAACAGGTAAAAAAGATTTTTACAGCTTGACACACGATTGGAAATAACCAGTTGTTACATACACATCGTTTTGTATCTCATATAGCTTTAAGGTAATGACCACTCATTGACAGTTGCAGTGAGCATAGAAATTATTTTCTTGCTAGTGAGCCACAAAAATTCATATATTCTTCGTAGTTCGGGGTCTATGTTTTAAAAATAACAACAACAAAAAAACTGTCGTTCATTAATAGTGATGAGCACCATAGCACAAGTAATAAGTTTGAGAAATAAATCACATACTTTGCTAATGTTCCTGAGAAAGTTAAAACCCTATAACTATTTCTCAACTTCTAAAAGGTCAACAGGCTGATTACTCGGTGAATACTCCAAACAGTTGCTCTTTTACTGCATGGGATAAATAAACATTTACTATGGATCCTTTAATGGCACGTGGGTAAAGGTCAATTTTCAAAATATCGATTTTATTGCACAAACTTTACACCAAAATTGTTTCTGGACTTCAGTTATATTCTCGCAAGAATGTATACTAAAATATTATGTCCTACTTTCTTGATATCAGATATATTTCTTTCTAGGTAGACAGACGATTCTCTAACCAATCATTAGATTTAATTCTTACCTTAACACTAGATATTTATTTAAATTGTGAGAAATAAAAGTGTGAATGTTCAATAAGATCAATGGTAATATAAGTAATATAAGATAGCTATAAATTATTACTATATACTCATGAAATACCTACCACTAAGTTATGTTTAATAATTACATATCATTTTTATTGTATTAATATAATTGATGCATCAAGATAAGGAACAGGCAAAAATAGGGCAAAAACAAAAACAGACAAAAACAAAATCACCGAACAATATTACCAGAAGTCAATATAATTACGCTATCAAGATAAAGAAGAGAAATGGACGTTTTAAAGTTGTCCATAGTTAAGATAAAAGGAAGGAAATGAAAAAGAAAAGACGGAAGGAAAATATATGCTGGGTCAGAGACAAAGCATGGTGAAATAGCACACGGGAAGTGAGTAAATAAGGTGTTTTTTAATATAGAAGAGCAAGCGTGTGATAAAGGGTATATAAACGTCATAAGCATGGGAGGGTAATGAAGTTTGTATGAGGTATGTTTATGCGTGTGAGATTGTGTGCATCTGTTTATGTGAGATCGAATAGAGAGTGAAATGTGAGAGAGATTATGTACGGATGTGTGTATGTCTATGTAATGGTAGAGAATAAATGTGTTGTAGTATAAGTAATGCACTATGTTACGTGGGTGGTATGAGCAAAGCGACACTGTGTGGAGGAGTGGATGTGTAGTGGGGAGATAGTGAGGTGGTGTGTGAATGTATGTGTATGTGTGCATGTATTAACTAGTGGAGCTTAAATATGTGATTTACCTGTGATCTTACGTGTGTGGTCTGAACAAGTGTTGTAGTGCGTGGTTAGATATGTGAGAAAAGATAGTGAGAAGTGCATGTGTATGAGAGGATAGAATAAAGCAAATCAGTTACTGATAGGGAAGTTGCGCTTAAACAGAAAATTAATTGTTGATTGAGATGAATCCGGGATCAGGAGACCACAGTTTTGTATAATAGTCCTCCAAACAGCAAAATGCAGATGAGTGTGGCCTAGTAAATTGCAGTGGCGATTTACTGAGTGATACGGTATTGTTGCTTTAGAGGTCCGACAAATATTCGCTAAAATCATTAGTCAATATATTGTTTCAAACTTGTTCTAAATTTGTGAGAAAACCTGTTCATTAGAAATCAGGTTTTTATGAATGGATTCAACAACTTTGAATTTGCAACTAGCAACATTACTTTTTCTTTTCTTCCTTCCTTCCTTTCTTTCTTTATTTATTTTTCTTTATCCAGTATTTAAATTAATGTTCCTTTAAAACGAGAAAAAATTTAGATTCAAATATTGATTTACTCTTATGAAAACTATGTATTTATCTCATATTATAAGCGCCCTGTTAAGTAAAAAGAAAAAACCCCAAATTATGCCATCTATATTTTAGGCTGAGCAAGCAAGATCTTGGTTTATCAATCTGGTTCAAGATAAAGATATTCTTGACAGCTCCAAAATAGAGATAGAAGATTTTGTTAACATCGTTTCTGCTTCCGGTGCAGCCGTAGAATGCTTTGCAACACTGTTTTACAAGAAAATTCGTGTCGAACGTAGAGTTGTTGATCTTGGTGTTGTTCGATATCCCGATCTGGAGAACCCCTTCCTCAAGGTATGTATTTCTAAGTTATTTAATACTAAAATAGACTGCACAATTGCGGTAAATTCTGAAAACCTCATATTATCAACTCTTATGTTTACTTTGGGCAACGGTATACCATCTAAATGGGTTTTGTCATTTGAGGTGATCAAATAAAGCCCAGAACAGGCAAATGAAATAACTAACGTCTCCTGTTCGACTACCCTATGTTTAGAGTTTTTCTCTCACGATAGTAACTCGAGGCATTGAAAGATATCGTCATTTATTAATGAATTAATCAAAGAATAATTTTTCTCGATTGTCGTTTTATATTGTGGTCCTTGTTTTCCGAGTCTGTACTTCTCTTGTTGTATCCGCATATATTCCGTTTTGAGGTAGCTGACAATAAACTGGAATTGTGACATTGGAATTATTTTCAAATCTCATTTATTTATATTCACACACACACACACACACACACACACACACACACACACACACACACACACACACACATACACACATACACACACGCATGCACACACATGCATGCACACATATATAACACACCCAGCAAACAGACAGATAAACAGACAAGCAAGCAGACAGACTGACAAATAGACAGGCAAATAAACAGATATACTTAGACTACTTATTGGAGACTTTTATCTAGTGCTTTTTGTATGTAATATTTCCATATATTTTAATTGTGATGCATAAACAAGTCCAATTTTTTCAAGTTTCCACGTGTGAAGCTTTTGAGACTGCGTTTATTGAATATTTTTTTTTATTTCTTTGACTTAAAATGCTAACTTTATATTCTGCTTTATATAATTCTTTGTAACTCTAAATTGATATGCAACACGTGAAACAATAGCAATTCTAACATAATTGTGCTTTATTCATCAAGAGCGTTGAGGTAAACAACATTTCTTGTCCTGTGGTTTGATGCTCTGAAGAAAAGATGTCTGATTGGCCCAACACGTGAGCATACAACATGGAACTGACCATGATAGAAACATGGACTCGTCATTTCGACAGCAGCAGCACTGAGAGACTGCCCTTGAGATATTTTGGTCATAGAAAAAGACTGTCACTGAAACTGAAGGCACTCGAGATGAAATAGCATATCAGATGAGAAAGATACGTAGAATGAAAACGTCTCTCTTGGAATAACCAGCCATGATGGATGCTTCCATCACATGGAACATAAACATTTTCACAAGTATTTTACCGTTACAGAATTTTGGTGTATCCAAATTTCGTAAAACACTATGTGTGCGTCTACTTTAGTTGCAGATCGTGGGGAAAAAACAGCAGAACTGAGAAACTCTGTTGGATAGTTGGCAGTACATCAGTATTCATTCAATCTAGATTAGATTGGTATCTGTTGAAAGAAGTAACATTAATATCCTGCACAGTGTTATTGTTGAGGGTCAAGATGGCACGATCACAAAACAGACTGAAATTCTGTGAGAGACTAGGATGATATTTGAGTAGCATTTCTTGAGATGTGTTGATGATTGTTCCTCTATTATTTGGTATTGTGACATCTCTCTACTTGGTATCAAATAGTAGCTGACCATTACCCTCACCCCACCCCGCCGCTCTTCGAAATAAAACTTTTGTAAGCTGAGCTGCTGGGGCATCTCTATTAAGGGCGGTGCTCATATATAGATAGTGTTTTCCCCCTCGTCTCCAAAATATAGGATTATTTGAGAAATGTTCCCACCTCACCAGTAGGTGTACATTTTCGGATATCCATAAGAATTTGCTTGAAATTAACAGGCAAACTGTCAGTCTTTCCAAAGGGTACACTTACTGACGAATATGACTTCATCTATAATGTTACCTCTGAGAACGTATAATGTGCGATCGGGAGCCCAATTGTAAGTCTGGTAGACACTGTGCATCCCTTTCATACTGTCATCTTGACCTCCTTGAGGACTTCTACTTGTGAAAATCCTTTGCCAATATTGCACACAGAACTGTCATTGTACCCAAGGTTGAGTTGCAATTTAGGGGCGGATCGAGCAGTTGTCACCTGCGAACGAGGTTACAGCAATTCTAGATGAGGTCACTGAAATAGCAATCTGCAGAGTTAACAAAAGTTTACTGAAATTAAGGTGGTAAAAAAAATGGTTTCACCTGTTTCACCAGAACTTCAATGAAAACTTTTCCTCTCTAGGCTTACGTCACCAATTGTTTACTTCTTGCAAAAACCTTTTTTATTAAATCTGGAATCAAAAGTGATTCATTTTGGAAAGCATTGTCTTCCATTAATTGACCGTCGTGGATGATTACCTGAAGAATCTTTCAAATGAGA
>NC_043002.1:73502133-73507133 GCF_006345805.1 Octopus sinensis
ACACATACATATATATAGGACGGGCTTCTTTCAGTTTCCGTCTACCAAATCCATTCACCAAATCCGAGGCTATAGTAGAAGATACGTTTGTTCTTTATTTTTTCTCCGAACTATCAACACGCCTCCTGATTACTAACTAACGATATGTAAAAGCTTCATCCAAATGTTAATTTTGTATATTTGATTCGCTGTCTGAAGAATATCTAATACGAAATGATTTACATGATTATTCGACGTGCATAGCTTTGTAATTCCTCTTAGCAAATGAAACATGTGTAATGGTGAGTAAACAATAGCTTAAATGTGTTTCTTTATATATGTATGTATGTATGTATTTATATATATGTATGTACGTGTGTGTGTGTGCGTGCATGCGTGCGTGTGTGTGAGCACAGACGCAGCCCTCGAATATATATATGTATGTATTTATGTATGCATGTATGTGTGTATGTATGTATGTCATTGTCCAGTTTTATTTCAAGATTTCTTGCCAATAGAGAAAGAGCCGATTTATAACCTAGATCCAAGATTCCTTCATTGGAATTTGAACATCAACAAGAGGGCATTTTAGTATACATTTCTGTATTTGTGCAGATTTGTAGATTGTTTTGTTTTATGTATGTATTCTCATGCATATACTTGCATATCTAGACATGCTCATATATATTTAAATGATAAACTTCTGGTTAGTTTTACAGATATTTACAGTTCCGGTGATGGATTGTATCTGTAGTCTTCGAATTAGCTTTCTCCTTTCTGGTTTTGAGAAGTCTGATTTCTCAAGATTTGTAGTTAGGCAATGTGTTACATATCCCAGGGTCCCAATGATTACGTATGTATGTATGTACGTACGCACGTACGTACGTATATATGTATGTATGTATGTATGTATGTATGTATGTATGTATGTATGTATGTATGTGTGTGTATGTGTGTATGTATGTATGTATGTATGTATGTATGTATGTATGTATGTATGTATGTATGTATGAAATACCTTGAAAGATCAACTGTATACAACGTCCTTCCATCTAGAGCGGGTGATTCGATGAGTGTAGTATGTAAATGAGATTATAAGTCAGTTTTGTGTTTGAAGAAACATATGGCGGTTCACAGGGGTTATATTTCACAGAATGATACAATAAATCCAGTGGAAATTGCTACTTAGCTCTGTCATCTATGCCTCAAACCAGAAATATCTACAGCAGGACTGGCTAGTAATCTGAGAGATCGTGGCGGATATTCCACTGAAAATTCTATCTGTGAAGATGGAGCAATCACCATGTGTGAATGTACGCATGTATGTATGCTTGTATCTATGTATGCATATTTATATATATATATATATATATATATATATATATATATATATATATATATATATATACAGATATATATATATATATGTGTGTGTGTGTGTGTATGTATATATGTATATATGTATGTATGTATGTATGTATGCAGTTAATTCGAGGAAGTCCCCATTAGGGATTATATAATCCAAAATATTCCACTGGTTTAATCCATATAATATAAGGATAAAGTCATTGGTATATGTTTAGGATTATTGAATTTTTAATTATATTGAGGGGTAAACGAGAAGAAAATGGAGAATAAATAGATGTAAATACTAATTTATTTGCATGTTGTAGAAAGATGACATCTATTTAAAAAAAACATTACAAATAAATAAATAAAATGGCTGGAAGTTGAAAGCTCAAAACCTTAAGACAAACGTAAGAAGAACCTACATATATGTTTCTGTCGAAGCGTCCAGTTGATGGGAATCTCCAAGCACATTGTTTAATGCCAAGGAAATTGCCACATTCATACTATATTATGGTTGAACAAAAAAGATAAAATGATCACCTAAGTTGCATTAGCTCTTTTTGAATCCTGAAGATTTCAACTCCAGCATCACACATGGGCTTCTATGCCTTCCAGGGGCTCCAACCGATTGAGAGGGCACCACATAAAATTAGAGACCGCTTGAGATGATCATGAAAATGAAGTTTCAGACGTCTGTGAGGCCTGCTTCCAATCTCGATCTCGCTGAAGACGATCATCTTTGGAAGCTGGTTTACCAGCATCCGAATCACATGGCTAACCCAGTGGATAAGACACGAGATATGCAGGCCTCAACGCTGTAGATCCCAACGCTCGGGAAGATTTCAGTATATAACAACTTGTCCTTCAACGTGAAACCGAGGATACTTTGGAGTAATCTGATGTGGAACGCTTCCAGTTGTTAGATCTGGCGCCGACAAAGGAGCCAGCATTCAAACCCGTACAGAAGAGTGGATACACAGACAGCTCGATAACCAAGATTTTTGTACTTGCTCTAAGGTCGTTGTTCTGAAAGACTAGTTCGGATAGTCTCCTGAGAGACGCAGAGGCCATGTTGATTCGACGAAGAATCTCCTCATCAAGGAGTCCAGTGTTAGAGATCGGAGATCGTGTTTCCAAGATAGCAGAATGAGTCCGCAGGCGGCAGAGGAGCATCATCAATAAGGATAGGCTGAGAGGCAGATGAGTACGGGAAGACTGATTGGAGAACTTCAGTGTTTCGATGATTTGCTTGAAAACCGAGCTGAGAATAAGAATTGTTCATGGATTTCGTCATGTGTTAAAGGGAGGTGGAAGTATGAGGTGGTGCAGCTGAATCATCAGCATACTGCATCTCGTACACCATGGTTGAGAGTATTTTTTATGTGGCTTTCAGGCAGTGAGAATTAAAGATACTACCTTCATAACAGTACCTGATACGAATTTTGTCTTCTTCAGTGAACTGGCTCCTAGAAAAGAGGGTTAAAGCCATCAGGTAAATGTTAAACGGTACTGGGGCGAGGATGCATCCTTGTTTTATACACCCACCTGGACATTAAAAGGGCTCCGAGGGTTAACCGCCGAGAGACATTCTCGCTTGCATACCACCATGAAACTTCTGGACGATCGGGAGAATCGTTGGTGGACAGCCAAACTTCTCAAGCAGTTTCCACAGCATAGGACAGTTGACAATGTCAAATGCCTTTGTTAGATCGATAGATGCGTAACATATGTCTCTTATCTAGAGAGCTTTCAATGCAAAGTGAACTATAAGTAAACAGTTGGCGTGGCTGGAGCACCAGGCCCTTTTGGTGAATGTGGTTTAGGATGGGCCAGACTCATGAGCTCTAGAACGACACAATACAACATGGCCAGTAAGAAAGAGAAATGGAAGCTAGTACAGAGACATGTGAGAATTTCAGTGGAGGAAAAGTGATAGGTATTGTTGTGGTAATATGAGTACCAGAGTTAAGTGGGTACAAATGATAGCGCACAATGTCAACCGGCAGATCATCTGAAAATGGAACCCGAAGATCAAGTTATTGAGTCATATGTTGCGATATCCTCCTCAACACAGCCAACCTATTTACTTGAGGCAATGATAAAACACCATTATGCCCCAGGGCTCTAAGATAAGAATCCTCATCCATATCCTGCACAGACATGACTAAGTCCTCAAATCCAATGCTAATGCAACTAATAAAAGGATGAGTGATTGTAGAAATAAGCCAAGAAAATATTGTAGAACGGCTCTGATGGGAGTCGTCCTGCTGAGGTTGATAAATTTTTCAACACATCTGACCTAATCCTTGTTGAAACCATCTTGGTTTCAGAGCCTACAAGCTCATTACAGTGGACTTAACTGTGTCCCAGAAGGAAAAGATGGTGGAGGTTCAAAAGGAAAATGGCGAAGTACCAGAAGTCAGTGGGAGAGAGCTGTAAGAAAAGAGAGAAGGACCAGGAGCATGCTAGTTGAGGTTGACAGTTGAGGGTTTGCAAGTAGTTCCCTATGGACCCCAAGGCAGGATCTTCAAAGAGTCTTGAAGAATAACGAGTTGGCTGCAATGAAAGTATGTAGGTAACTCTGACTAAAAAGAGGTAAGCGGTGGCGTCATTAGAATGCCATTTGGATACATGCCAAAGCTTGATCAACATTGGTCGGTTCACCTGTGGTTGATAAGATCGATCGAGAAGGATTAATTACAGTGGCAGAGGGCCACACGTTTTGAAGAAGTGGGCAGCTGATTCAAACCAAATCGGAATTTTTTTATCGGAAAGATGAAAAGTAAAGCTGATCCGGGCGGTAGCCGAACTCGGAATGTAAAGAAACTTTACTCAACACTATAAGGTATTATCATTCTATGTTAATCAATCTGCCAATTCTGTCAATCTACTTTCTCCTTTAGTAAAAATGATAATAATAAATATTGATCTCAGATTCAATTAATTTCAGATGTACCGCATCAAGATTTTCGCATACAGGGATAGTAGCAGAATAGCATTTCTCGAGGACAAGGAGAGTGGAATTGGAGGAACGATCGATGTACAACGATTTAACCCAAGGCATTCTGTGATAGAAAAGATCTCAGAAAATGCGATAAACAAGGCTATTAGTGCGGCGGAAGAATTGTTCGACTTCTAAAAACTCAAATGTGGAAAATGTGTTTAAATGATATTTGCTTAACCTTCTTTTCATAATCCGTTCTTTGTTATGATCCGTTATAATAATTGGAGTTGATGTGATTTAGTAACAGGATTCGTAATAAATTAAATGTCTGCAAACATTATTAAAAGAATTAACAACGATAACACAAACGACATAACTAGTAGCAACTAAAGCCATTGTTTCGTATAATCTGAAGTAATTATTTTTTACTCTGGGGTTCCGACTTTTTCTACCATAGTCACAAGGCCACAAATATGCAGGGACTAACATTGACCCCAGTATTTGGCAGGTATTTGTTATTCGATCTGGAAGAGCAAAACGAAAGGCATAACGTTAAGTCCTGGAGTAAGTATCCTAAAGACCAGGCTCTACGATTCTGCCAACCCATCATTCTTCCGATTGTAAATAATAAAAATCAGAAAATGCAATTTTGAAGTCTTATTAATTATTCTCGTTATTTTCGATGGTTGACAACTTTTACTCGTAATATCTTCTGAAATCATCAACA
>NC_043002.1:73512133-73514633 GCF_006345805.1 Octopus sinensis
TCGTTATTCTCCTGACATCCTTTGCTCTTTTCACTTCTTGTATTACAATGTCTCTCCTAATTTTCCTTTTTGCTTTTGCCTGCTACTCCATTGAACCTAGTCTCTGCCTGTTGGTTAATATGTATCCGGTTATTTCTCTAAACATGAAATTCCCCGGTGTTTCTTCTATCGCCTTCAGAACTTTCCATTTTCAACAAGTTCTAGGATTGGGTTGGATTAATCTCTTAACTTTGTCACTTGAATCTTCTAGCATACACAAGAGCATTGCTTTTCCAGCCTGTACTTTTCCGCGATGGATTTAAGGGTAGCTTCAGCTTTGCTTTGTGTCAGTAGAGACCAATCTTAATGAGCCCAGTTGGGACACCGAGGCATTTTCATGTGTGTTTATTAATCTTAATTTCAATCATTTTTGCTGTGGTAGTTCTGATATTATATATCAACAAAAGCCAGAGAAGCTTTGTTATCAGCATGATCTGCAGTTAAGCTTTGTAATTGCCTGGATTCAATTCCCGTTTTAATATTATTCAGAGAGTCTTTATACCATCTTCGAAAGCTCTTGATGGGTTCTTCTATCACTGTTGGAATCGATTGGTTGGCTACAGTGAACAAGACTTTATCAGTTTACACATTCCGTAACAAGAGAAACTCATTCTGATGAAGCGGCTGACACAGCCAACTATTTCAGAATAGTGCGTCTTCTTTTGAGAAAAATACTGTAGTATCATCCACAAAGGTTCTTAGACGGGACATTTACCAATCATTGCTGCCTTCAAGATGATCTCCGTTGACTGCAAAAGCAATACTGGAGAAATGACTCAGATCATTGCTACGCCAACTTCCACACTGATCAAGTCAGTCGTGAAAATCTTTGTAGGGAATAGCATAGAGAAGCTGATAAAATATTTTAACATTTCTTACAAAAAGATAGACTACTGTTGTCACTGAAGAATTCGTTCTATAAAAGTACTGGAATATTGGACCTGTTTCGCTACACATCTCGGTGAGTTCAAATCCCATGTTGCTTTTGTCTCACACTGGAATTGATCAAAAAGATAGTTGGTACACACACGCGCGCGCGCGAGCACACACACACACACACACACACACACACACATGCACGCGCACAGATAGATAGACAGAAATACATTTATGTATATATAAACATATGCACATGCATATATATATATATAAAGAGAGAGAGAGAGAGACTTAGCGGTTAGAGTAATCGTCTAAGAGATAAGAATATCCGTTATTACAACCAATGTAAATTACCTATGTTAACCCTTGGAATGGGTATGCAAACATACTGTGCACATAGGATACATAATATACGAGAGTTTATTAGGAATCAAATTTAAATAAAGCAGAAAAAGAAGAAAACTTTCGATGGTAGTCAATTTGTTTGTTGATCAAAAGTTTTTTTTCCATTTTCCGTTCAATATATATATATATAAAATTTAAATTTAAGACCATAGCGGATCTTCTTCTCGTATAGTGGATGTCCACTTACTGGTCATCCCTCTTATATGTATGTATTATATATATATATATGTGTGGGGGGGGGTTATATATATATATATATATATATATATATATATATATATAATATATATATATATATATATATATATATATATATATATATATATATATATATATATATATATGAATAGTTTTTCTTTTATTTTAAATGTGAAATGAAAATTTTAAAAAATCTTCTGAGCAACATGTGTCAAAAGAACGGATGCTTTGAAGCTCACATTTTGATTTCATTTTTGCGCCTCGCGGAAATATCCTAAACGTTTTAAACTTCATACACCCGAAGTCACTATAATACTTTTCTCAAGAAATAGCTTTGTTGTTTTAGTAATGTATTTAAAATAATATTTTTAATTAATCTTCCTAAATATTTTTAAAAACAATGAATATGCATCCACGCAGACGCATATATACACACATACAATCACTTACATGCATGTCATTATATATACATGCATACACATATATGCATATATACACACATAAGCACACATAGACATGTACCTACACATATTAAAACATATATTAATTAAACATTCTGAAGCCAACGTTATCTTTCCGAACCAGAGTGAAGTTCAAGGAAGCTGATATTTACATTAAAGATACTTAACCCTATACATACGCAGGAGTGGCAGTGTGGTAAGTAGCTTGCCTACCAACCACATGGTTCCGGGTTCAGTCCCACTGCGTGGCACCTTGGGCAAGAGTCTTCTACTATAGCCTTGGGCCGACCAAAGCCTTCTGAGTGGATTTGGTAGACAGAAACAGAAAGAAGCACGTCGTATATATATGTATATGTGTGTGTGTGTGTGTGTGTGTGTGTGTTGTGTGTGTGCATGTGTGTGTGTGTGTTTGTGTGTCTGTGTTTGTCTCCCAACATCGCTTGACAACCGATGGTGGTGTGCTTACGTCCCCGTAACTTAGCCGTTCAGCAAAAGGGTCCGATAGAATAAGTACTAGG
>NC_043002.1:73519633-73549633 GCF_006345805.1 Octopus sinensis
ATATAGTATTTATATAGTAACCAATTTATTTTACTGAACGTTTCCAGGCTGAAAACCTTTCAGAAGTAGAGAAGTAAATTAGTAATAATCACACACAGATAAATGAAAACGTACAGCTGGAGTTCATTGCTATTGGAGGCCTGAGAGCGCTACATCTGTTTTATAAGTCTCAGATTTCATGGATGAAAGAATACTGTCAAAAAAAAACCGACAGCCAAAACAAAAATAACAAGACTAGCTTTTAAACTCATCAGTTTTATATCCTTTCGGTTGATGTCTTTTAACTAGTGACTTACATGCCAGCATATAGAGGCAAATTGTCCGCGCCTGTTTTGTGTAAAATTTAACAGTATTGATGATGGTTCACGCTCCCGTTTACTGTTAATATTCAAACTTGTACAAATAGTATCTTACTTACAATGGTGGACAAACATTTTCGGCAGTCACGTAAGTACAAGAAAATTTTCAATTGGCACACTTTGGGTGTCTCTTTTAGTTGCGTACCCAGTATAAAGAAAATCTTAGAAAATAAGTTCTAATTTAACACAGAGGTAGACTGTCGTTCAGAGATAATGCTACATGCCCAATAACCGGTCAGGCTGGACGACGTAAGTTCGGTAATATATGGACATAACTGAAGGCCACTTTAAGAATAGGTTCAGTAGTTACAAGTCTTTGTTTAACGTCCAAGAGAGACGTAATGCCACCACATGTGCGAGAAATGACAAGTGAAAAAGGATCTGCATAATATAACATCAATTAGAGACTGTTGGAAACGTGCAGACTTTATCTCAACAGTAGTAGGAAGTGCAGAATTTGTTTCGCAAAAAAAGTCATACTGAAAATTCACTCCAATCAGGGGCCTACATGAACTCTAAAAGTGAAACGCTTTCCTCCTGTCTGCATGAACAGAAGTTTATATTAGGCAACTGGTAGGGAACACCCTAAGTATAAAATGGGTTATTCCTCAATTAGTGTCCCTCTCACCATAAGTGAAAGGTTAATATCTTCCCATATCCAACACTAACATGTACACACTTATACATGCAATTCGTAGAATGGGTGGTGCGTTGTGTTCTTGAGCGGAACACTTCATCTCACGTTGCTCTGCGAGCGCTTCGACACCTGACGCGCGGGACAGGTAAAGACGAATTGACCAATGGAGTGAGCTGATGTACAACACATACATTTGAGCGCTATAAACAAATCGTTTGTGCAGGTCATTCGGCAACTGCTGAACATTCATACGTTGTCTTCGACGAGAAAGTTCATCATACATGCATATACATTATCACACATGGTTGTAGAAAAACCATCCACTCTTCTCTTCTGTCCCCCCCTTCCACCTTTCTCTTGTTCTTCTATCTCTGTATTCTTTCTCTCACTTTTGCCCCCATCTTCACCTTCCTTTCAAATATTACATAAAGCAGGGGTGTACAATTTATATGCTGACATGTAGGTTATTGGTTAAAAGGGACCAACTTAAAGGACATAACTTAGAGGACATAAGAACCATCCTTGTTTTTTCTTTTTTTTTTTGTTCTGGATATGTTTCCTTCGACTGTGTTCTTTCATCTTCAAGTCTTGTTTCGTTTTTTTTTTTGCAACAGTTCTGGGATCCATAAAACGAATATGGTGCTTTCAGGCCTCCATTATCAAAGAGCCCCAGCAATAATTTTCCGTACAGCCATGTTTGATGAATGGTAAATTTCTTCTCCACTTCTGAAAAGTTTTCAACATGAAACTATTCGGTAACATAATTTAGCTGTTTTGAAACTAAAATATCATATAATTATTATACCCAATCTATTACCTAATATACGAGTACCAGCTTTTACAGGCTCCTGAAAAACTCATCATGTATATAAAACATGCACAGGCAGTTATATATGGCTTCAAAACATTTATGAATATGTCGCATGAATATAAACATAATTAACACAGAAGATAATCCATGGCAAGAAACTGCTCATAGCTTCAATTAGCTTATATATCATACTTATATGTTACATCAATTTTACCTTTTTGCTATGTTTTATTGCATCATTATGAGCACCTGTTTCCATAATGTGCATTATTGCATCAACAAGACACCCAATTTTTTGAAACAGCTGTATAGCTTACTATGGATTACCTTTATTCTGAATTATATTATGTTTATATATCATCTTTATAAATGTTTTGAAAGATTGTCATGGAGTATCTTCTATCTTAATTATATTTATGTTTATGTAAAATATTTACGGATATTTTGATGTCATGTATATATATATATATATATATATATAGTTAATCGAAACATGAAAGCACAAAGAGAAAACACAACAACGCGAGGACGTAGAACAAGTATAGTGTTATTCGACGCCCAGGAAAGGAAAGAAAGAAGGAGCATTTAACGTTTCGAGCGGAGCTCTTCGTCGGAAATATAGGAAAAGGAAAGATCCAAGGAAGGGAAGACGGAGGGGGAAAATCGTCAACGATACACACGCGGTCACATATATATATATATATATAACTGCTTGTCCATCTTTTATCATTGTAATCATTCGCTCGACTTGTGCATTTCTTCTGGCTAATTCTTGATCTGCTGGATTATTTTCCCCGTGATTAGGATGTTAGATTTTAAGAATTAAATCCGGTTCGAGCATTAATCCGGTCCAAATCTACACTATGCTTTTGACGTCTCTTTATTTGTTGTATACCCCAAGTTCAATTCTTTCTTAGCACTACTAATAGCACACACCATAAACATGCAGTACTCGGCTATCTTTCTCTCTCTCTCTCTCTCTCTCTCTCTCTCTCTCTCTCTCTCTCTCTCTCTCTCTCTCTCTCTCAAGGATATCTCTACTCCATCTCGGGATACTTACTTAGCGCCACTTTTACCAAAAGCAAACGACTTAATATGTCGGCTACCGTGACACACCTTTTACTTTAATAATACGCCTGAAAAGGCTAGGGATAATTTTTTAATCTTATATCTTATAAAACCCACCGCATAAAAATTTATTAGGCAAATCCGATTATGATCTACTAAATATGATTTTCCAAATACTTACACACCTTCTAAAAGGAACTATCTAGAATTGTAGCCATAGTTAAGCGCTAACCTGATGTACATGTTTCCGCTGACAAGGCCAGGAATTTTTATGCTCTCTCCATAAATGAATATCGAAAATTTATTGCTGAGAAACTGAATTGAAGCTACAAAACGGTGGATAAATCTACTCTGAAGAAGACTAATTACCTACATTGAGAACTCGTCAGAAAACTCGGTATTGAGGACAGGACTAAACCGTACATACCTAGATAACCTCTTTTCAATCTAAAGAAGGGTCACAAATCCGGTTTCATCATTAAACCGTCGATCAGACTCATTTGCCCCACTAAATCCTACCTTGCTCTGGTTTAGTAACACTATTTGAAATGCAATCATCCCAGCTGTTAAAGAAAAGCTTAAGATTAACCATTAGCGTAATACAAGTGAGGTTATTACATGGTTCTGTCTTTTCCAAAATAAGAGCAATTCCTTCTTGCAGTTTGACATCAACAGTCATTATTCCCCTTTCCCCTATTTCTCTAAACAAAGCTTTTATATTCGCTAGCAAACTAATGCCTCTCTATTCTTTAGATATTGATATCATATTACGGCTAGAAAAACTCTTATTCCTTACAATAATAAGATGTGGTGTTGAACGTCTATTAATGATTGTTTTGATAGAACGATGAGATCATCTGATTCTGCACCAGTTACAAATCCGGCTGGCATGTTCCTTTTTCACCAATTTCATTTGATTTTCCAAAAACTGGAAGTCGTCCTTATAGGGTCGATGCTCTATTAGTTGCCGTTGTACTTTCTAAATTTTTGCTGGAATGCACTCGAAAAGCTCTACATAAAATTTTCGGTAATTATAATTTATCTATTATTTTCAATAATAGTTGTAAAATCGCTAATTTTTCGGATGCTATTTCAGATTTAAACTCAGCTTTATACAATCCCTCTCATAAAATAAATGAATACTTCAAATTTATAAATGCTAAATTTAAGCACTGCAGATCTGTCTTAGTATTATAAATTGCATTTCTATTAGAATTTCTAACTTCCTCGCTAATGAAGTTATTTTTAATAATGAAGCCCTGCTTGCGAGTGGTTTTCCAATAAAATTAAGTACAGTCCTAACACTGAGAGGCAATATTTATTCCCACTTAAACATGGACGTTCTATATATAATCTATATATAGTCCTAACACTAAGCTCAAAGTCATGTTAGAACAATTAACTTCACACAATATGCCAACTGCAGCTAATACTAGTAAGGTTATTTTTTGTGAACTCTCCTGTAGTAAATGACACATGAGGGTTCCACAAATTCTCGCTGAACAGCCTGTACAGAATATTTGTTTATAGAGATCAAATGTTTGTGCTGTGCATTAGCTCACTCTCTTCATCGAATTAACATTGCCTGTACGGGTGCACAGTGTGCGACACATCAGATGTTGAAGTGATCGCAGAGTCACTTGAAGTTGTGTCAAGAGCACAATACACTGCTGGGTCCGTGAATCGAAACCACGAATACAAAAAGTAACATAATAATACATAATAACACTAAAAAGGAAGGCAGAAACGTTAGCACACCGGGCGAAATGCTTAGCGGTAATTCGTCTGTCTTTACATTCTGAGTTCAAATTCCGCCGAGGTCGACTTCGCCTTTCATCCTGTCGAGGTTGATAAATTAAGTACCAGCTGTGTACTGGAATTGATTTAATCGACTGGCCCCCTGCCCCAAAAATTTCGGACCTTGTGCCTACAGTAGACATGAATAACACTAAAAAGGCTATTATTAATGATAGTTAGAATACTTAATAATTCTCACTCTAAATAAAAGGTGGCCCAAAAAACACTAGACTATTTCATAATATGATAACCCTTTTATTTATTGAATATTCTGTTACGGGGGGACCTCCGTCGAACGAAAGCTGTTACGGAATCCCTCACACAGGCCCGTTTGATCAGCTAATGTTCGCCACGGAAACTCGGGAGAGGAGAGAGACAACGACAACTACAACAGCAGCCGCAAGAAGAGACACAGAGGCAATTGGCTCACATTTAACATACTAGTTTATATGACTATTAATTGTTACAACATCAAATACATATCAGATACATTTAAAGAGGACACGTCGAATTAAACAACAACTCAATACATCATACAGGTATACCACAGATCAAAGCATTTAAACTGTCCGGTAACAACACATCAAATTCAATAACAACAGCATTTCAAGAGTACACGTCCGGAGACAACAGTTCTGTTTCAAATCACATTAAAGTTACAGTTCAAAGGACATTAAAAGCCTAACAGTTCAATGTTCATTACACAGTTCTCTTTTGCCTTAACACAACTCTGTACACAATATCTTTACACAGTTCACATTGTTCTTTTCACTGTCTCATTTCTTTTACAGTCTCTTTACATCGATTCTTTTTCCTTCTTTTTCTTCACATATCAATACACAATTCACTACCTTAGTTCCTACTATAATAGCCAATGTCTTATATTGTACCTCATCTCTCTCAGCACCGCTAAATCCAACTTGCTAACCTGCTTGCCCTGAATACCAAATCCTGGCCGCTAAATCCAACCGCTCGTCTTGACTTCCAAATACCGACTGCTAAAACCTCTTGCTCTGTCACCACCCCCAATCTCTCTTAGCACTGATAATACTCTCTCTATCGCCGCTTGGTCCTATGTGCCTGTCCTCATCGACGCTGTCACTCTCTCATGACAGCTCCTAGATTCCTTAATCTGTCTTTCTCAGCCCTTCCTTTTAAGGGGTGTTTAGAACGAACTTTCCTTGACCGGCACAAGTCCAAAAGTCCCCTAAAAGCTCATTACTCCTTCGTGAATCCGACAGAACAATCGGTTTATCCCAAAAGTAGGTCACACTCAACTGTCCCTAAGCTGAACCCACAACAATTCTTTTATAAGCAACAAGTACGCTTCTTGAAAAACATTTTAAAAATTAATTGTGAAAATTACGTCCTTTAAACGGATACCATTTTGTTATTGACACTGGTGGGTTCTTTCTAAAGAGTGCTCCATCACTGTTCGAAATGTTTCCTGGCTTATTTCTTCAATTTTTTTCAGAGATGTTAACCTTAAGTAGCTGGATGATCCGAGGTATAATCTGTCTTTCAGATATCCCCCCCCCCCCAAGAAATATTTGAATATGCTAAATCAATTCAGTGAGAAGACCAATTGAATTTAAGGCTTCTCGGAATTATCCTTCTTTCAAAAAGTTGCTTTAAGAGCTCCATCTTCGGGAGTGCTGTTTGGGCAGTAGCTCCATCTTGCTACCACCATATTTCTGGTGTGTTGTCAACTGATTGATGCACGAGCTGTTGCAGCATGTCCCGTACCATTCTCCTAAGATGGTTAGTGCGTTTTCTGCCTCGTCCTCAATGAGGTAAGGACCGAGAGTTCTTTTAGCACTTACCCCGCACCAAACGGTTACTTTTATAGAGTACAACTCACGTTGGCGGACTATTCTTCGGTTTTATGTCCCCCAATACCAGATATTTTGTCTATTGACAAAGCCGCTTAGATGAAAGTGGGCCTCGTCCCCCTTAATGAGGTTGTGAATGAAATCACCTTTTTGCCTTGCCAATTCTTGGACCTGGGCAGCATACACTAATCGTACCCGATAATCTGCTGGCTTCAATTCCTGGACTAGCTGCTCATGTTTTTAATCCGCTGTAGTGAGCTGCGTTGTTAGAGCTTGCCCCGAAATTGCTGGCCAAAATGTGAAACCATTATTATTAGCATGCCGGAAATTTTGGCCAGCAATTCCAGGGCAAGCTCTAACAACGCAGTCTTCATGTTTGACTTTGAAAAAGTGGTCGCGCGATTTTCTTGTCGCTAGCGCGTTGGTTGCGATATCATTTCTAATTGCTTCTAGTTTCTTAACTAGCCCTTCCTTTAATCTATTTCTCTTATCAATAGCTCTTTACCAAACGGTTCCGACTTATATTTAATTGCCCTCTTCAGGACTCCTCAACCTCTATTGTTGACTAATTCTTCTGTCAACTCTCTGTAGTCTTTTTACGTCGCGAAAGACGCATTCAGCTTCCAGTTCCGGGTCCCTGTCTATGAATCTTAACTAAGGCGACTGTACAAATTTCAAATTTGTTATCTGTGTAACCAACCAGTTTAAATTGCGGACACTCTAAACTATCTCTATCGGCTAACCTAAAGAATACTCTAAGAATGATGTGGAAAACCAATTGTGATTGCTCCAAGTCAACACTGGAACATAGGGAAATCTAGTTGGTACCAGTCGGATAGTTGGAAACATTTTCGTATATTTTCGAGGATTTGGTATACCCTTCTATAAGTTAACCCGCCACAATCGCATCGTGCGTCCAAAATACTATTCTATTCCCTTACAAGTACTAAAGAGCAGGGTGTTCCTCGAAAGGTTTCTAGATGTCTAAAGAATTCTGATTGTCCTGCCCCGGTGGGTGCATATACGGCCGCTAATGTTAAGGCACTGCCCTTACAGTCATTAAATAAGTAGAAATATTGGACATGTGTGATCATAGTAACGCTCGGGAGACGAAAGGCTGTCAGAAAGACGTGCCAGAAAGACGTGATATCAGCAGGGCATGGAGAGAGAGAGGGAATAAGATGAACAAGAGAAGGCGAGCTGGTAGAAACGTTAGCATGCCCTGCGAAATGCTTTCGTCTGCCGTTACGTTCTGAGTTCAAATTCCGCCGAGGTCGACTTTGCCTTTCATCATATAATCGACTTTATTCCTTTGTCTGTCCTTGTTTGTCCCCTCTATGTCCTTGTTTGTCCCCTCTAGCCCCTTGTGGGCAATAAAGAAATAAGATGAACAAGAGAAAGGTAATGAGAGAAGAGGCAAGCTAGTGAGAGAGGAGGCAAGCTAGTGAGATAGGATAATGAGAGAGATAGGCCGAGTGAAAAAATTATGAGTTACTGCTATATCAAATATATCAATGAGCTACGGTGAGAAATAGGACCATCTCTGCTAGAAATGGAAATGAAAATTCAATGTTGAAAGACGTATATAAGAAAGGATGTCCTTCGACTTAATATGGGGACAAAATATGAAATTACTAGCGAAGATAAAAATTAGAGGATAGAAAGTAGAAAATCAATCATTGTCGTGTACACAACCTGAACAGAGGGAAGTATTGGACACGCGTTTTGTTTTTATTTTTGTCCTTGTTTTTGCTTGCTTACACCCAGAGCAATAGAATCCCCCACCTCTCTCCGCAGCCGATGCGTCTACTCAACACATTCCCTCCTCTACGACTTCCGCTAAGTGGGTGTAGCAGCACTCAGGTCGCACTATTAAATCCATACTCAGCCCACACCCACTCTTTCTCCCGTAACTCATCAATTCCAGCTCCTTATATTCGCCTCTCCATCCCCATCATGATAGGGGGTGTAAACTAGCGTTGTTGGGCCTGATAATATCAGTTCAATATCCACAAAAGTTGGGCCGTCGCTGATTAAACCGGCAACCCCACAGAACATGCTCTGTGAGGAGGATGTTTTCTTTCTATTTGGCCCCCTTGCAGACAAAAAAAAAACAACTTGGCAAAGAGCGGATGAACCTTGGAGAATCAACGGCCATCCAATAAGTATTTCTTTAATAATAGTGCTGTCGATGATACCATTACTGGATCACAATAGTACTAATAATGATGTGCCACAGTCCTCTTTATGAGTGAAATGTCACATAAAAATTGTTATCACAACAACGTTGAAGAAACCAGATCGCCGAGGAAAGTTATCTTGCTCAAAACTGCAGTGTGAGCCTGGTAGTTATTCTAATACGGCTACAAAGATTATAAACTGGTCTTAAACTGACAATAGGACTGTGATGGAATGTTATTACAGAAGGATACAGGAAAAGGGATGTATGAAATATGGATAAAGACAAGTTCCTTGTCACAGAATAAAGACTTCTAGACCAGAAAAATTTAATCGTGAAAAGACTGTGGCTACCCTAACAGGAACTGAAAGCGATCTCCACAACAGCGAAGGAGGATAAAATATGACTATGCAGAACAAAAGAGTGAGAAAATCGAACAAAGGGTCAATAACAGACCGGATGAAAATAATTTTACTTAGTGGAAGGCAAGAATGTTACAGAGGGGGATAGGACCTTACTGCAACATCTAAATGAGACACGAACTAGGGAAAAGAAGGGATAGCAATCTTGAAAGGAAAACTACGTAAAGTAGTAAAGAAGATGGACGAACCGTTTACGAAAAACCACGTTGAAAATATATCAGATCTGAACGACCATATTTACAGCGCGGCTTCTATTACTATGAAAATTGTTTGAGTTAGATATCAAAGAAAAGCAAATGACAAAGTCCCATGGTGGGCGCGAAGTCTTGAGAACTAAGTTGAATAGCTCAACAAATTCTTGGAAGGATAAATGCAACGATAAAAAGATGGTGAAGGAAAGGCACAAATACGAACTCCAAAGAAAGTAGATTAGACCCAGTGGATTACAGGTAAAGTAAGAGTATGACCAAAAAATCAAAGTAATGACAGATAAAAAGAAATTAGATGCCAACAAAGAATAAAGCAAATCTAGCAGAACAGGCCCTTCAGAAGCAATGAAAAATAATTAACAGCTGAAGAACGAGAATGAACATCAGGGGTATAATGTGCCGTATGCTGAAACAGCAAGGAACTTTTGGTCAGAAATCTGCAGCAAAGAAATTCAACATAATATAGAAGCCAGCCGGTTATGAAAATTTAAATAGAAGAAGGAACGAAACAAAAAATATAGATATTGGATGAGGAAGTGAAAGAGAAAATATCAAATTGGAAGGCACCGGACCAGATGTTATTAAGGGATTCTGACTCAAAAATCTCTCCAGTATACACAGCCATATACAACCGTTTCTTACTGACTGTGTAGAAAATGGAACACCAACATCGATGACAAAAGGAAAGACAATACTGATACAGAATGACAAAGAAAGAAAGGGTAAGTCAATAATTGTAGACCCATTACATGTTTACTATTACTCTAGAAATTGTTAACAGAGGAGGAAAAGAGATACAGAAACTCGAGAGGAACTGCTGATCTGCTATATATTGGCTAATCCACAGTGCTCCATAAAGAGAAAAGGGCTGGTTTCACGGTTTCGTATATATTCCTCCTTGGACGGGACGCCGATACGTGGCAGGATTACTCATTTTAACCAGCTGAGTGGACTGGAGCAACACGAAATGAAATGTTTTGCCCAAGAACACAACGTATCGCTCAATCTGTGAATCGAAACCACTATCTTATGAACATGACGTGCGTGCGTCTCATACCACTTCACAACTGGTGTTGGTGTCTTTACGTCTCCGTAGCTTAGCGACTCAGCCAAAGAGACCTATAGAATAAGTACCAAGTTTTAAAACAAAATAAGTCCTGGGGTTGATTTTTCGACTAAAAAATTTTCAAAGCGATGCCCCAGCATGGCCGCAGACTAATGACTGAAACAAGTAAGAGATAAAAGATAAAGACAAATGGTGTAGATTACGGTTTTATCGAAGTTTGATGTAAAAAAAATATGATGTAGAAACGGATGATTCACACACCTCAGCTTTGCTTTTTCATAGATTTCGATGATGAAGTGTGTGAATGGTCCTGCCCTTCTATTTTTTTCAAATCTAATTCCGATATAATTGTATTCTACTATATCTGAAACGTTTTTCTTGAAAACCTTAGTTAAGAATATCTGTTTTTCAAAACGTTATGAGGAAACAAAGTTGGGGACACATATCCGAAGTTAGGTCGATAGACTGAAAAATTTTATGCAATTTTTAAGTCAACATAATACGCCAATTCTTTCATAAACTCTGACACTGCCATTGAGTGCTTAGTGTTATTCTAAAATGTTTTACTGGGCAAGTGAGTACTATCATTAGACGAATGAAGGATACAAAGAAAAATTAGATGCAGCATATCAGAACAATTACACAAATTGAGGATCAAATGTGTTAGTATTACTTATGGATTAGCAGAAATCCAGCCGGCGAGTTGGGGAGGGGCGTCTTTTTGTTAGTGGTAGAAGTGTTCCCAGTTATTTTAATTATCCGACCTCTCTTCCACTGAGGAAATTTTCAATAATCACGCACCATATTATAATCAAGCACTCGTCGCTAGCGGCTTTTCCCAACAAATAGAATAAATTCATAACACCAGGCTCAAACAATACATATCTCAAATCACATTTCAAACACGCACCAACCATCACATATGCAACCAGCCACATACACTCGTCGATGGAGCCCATGAAGGTCTTACACCTAGGCAACCTAGACCTACACACATTCATTTAACACAAAGTCAAAAATGAAAACAACTAAAACAGCTAACAACAACAGGCCTCGCCACCCACATTCTTCTCCAAAAATATACATAGCACTCCTTTATCTAAAAAAAACTTAGATAGCACTACTCCCAGACCCCGCTCAACCTGCAAATTTTGCCTGAAGGAGGCCCTTCACATATTAAAGCACAACTCACCAGCGCTGCTAAATAAACATAATGAGGCCCTAAGCACATGCAACCACCGCTTTTTTCACACATTCAAATTCTACCACAAATCCAAATGCCTAAACGACCATACAGTATCCCTTAGGTAATCCCAATAACCTTATAAATCTGCATTTTAACTCTTAATCCCTATCTAATTCCTCACTCATACTCGACTATCACAACCATCTAAACATATTCGTGTGTATATGCGTGCATGAATATGTACGTGTATATGTATGTGTGTATGCGTGTATGTATGTATGTGTGTGTATGTGTGAATTTACGTATGTATACAAGGTGTGTTTACCAACGTATACAGGACGATAATACATACAGACACACGTATATATGGGTGTGCATGTGTGCATATACACATGAGTACGTGTTGTATATGTAGATATTGATATGTATAAACATCTGTATATATATACATGTCTAATATATACATATGTATACATCTTCACACATATATTTTTCTTCTACTAAGCACTTACCTGTCCAGCCACCTAATCTATATTCCTAAATTCTTCATTCTACTACCCCTCTCTCTGCCCCATCACTTAGACTCTATCACTACTTAACTGACACTCCTTTACTGTTTATACCTCTCTCTCTCTCCCTCTCTCTCTCCCTCTCTCTATCACCCCCATTCTTTCTATATTTTTACACTCTAATACCTTTCTCTCTATATCATCCACATCTCCCCATTCCTACTTTCAAATTATCTTGACTGACCACTAACTGGTACACTTTCCCTTATTATCTCTCTCCTTGTTTTTCTTTTTTCTTTTCTTTATTCCTCTCTTCTTGTTTTTTCTTCTTTTTCTTCCCTTTTTCTTCTCTTTTTTTATTCCTCTCTTCCTGTTTTCGATTTGACCTTACAAATACATTCCCTACTTTTAGGTCACTTTAAATAAAACCCTTGATTCAATAGCACTGTGTACAAACTTTATACTTGGAATGACCAATTTTTGATACTATTGGATTTTACTCACAAGGTATTGGAATCTTAAATGTATACCATTCTGCCTAAATAATAGATCTACAAATACAATATCCCTCAAATCTCACATCTATTTTCATTCCACTTCACTCTCTATTTCGTATCGTATCTAAATTAACTATTGCTTAACCATTTTCTCACACCGTCTCCGATGAAGTGATATAATAAATATCCTGGAAACAGCTGTAAGATCTATTTATAAATGTTCTAGAATATTCACAGTCTTGGTTTTTTATCTCATTCTGAAAAAAAAATGTATATATTTATATTTAAGATTTTTAAATTTTAAAATTTAAATATTTTATAAGTCTTATGGTATAATATTATTGTTTTTTTATGTAAATATTGATGTTTATGTAATGATCTAATTATCGTAATTTTTCTATATAATAATTAGATATTAACTTTACGTTTATTCGTAAGACTTTACTTAACCATAGAGATATATTGTTCGTTAACAATTATACGAGTTGTTTAAAGTTAGATTTCATGTATATACATGTATGGATAGCATTAATTTTAGTCTTAAATAACTATAATTGTTGATAGTTATTTTATATTTCTTATAATTATTATTATAACTTATATATTGTCTTTTTAAATCGATAATTGGTAGTAATATTCTTCCCATTGATAAATATATTTGTAGTATTTATTTGATACTATATAACTACGAATTGATTATTTCATTAAGTATTTTATTTTATTTTATTTTAACTATACGATTTTTGTAAGTTATTAGTTAGCCAACGAGATATATAGATAGTTAATTTGCTCCAGCGTTCGTTTAAGATTGTTTGTTTGTTTTTTTGCAATTAGCTATTTCATCTTTAATATTTTAATATTTTTATTAGTAATAATGAATAATTAATTTATTAAGTCTTTATTTTACGTGCATATATATTTATTTATAGAGATAATTTTAGATCTTAATTCTAATATTTATATATATTTATATATTTTCATTGATAATTTATATATTATTCAAATATTATATATTTAATAATATGAATAGTCATTTTTTTTTGTAAAATATTTATGTAATTAGATATTGACTATAACTGATTTAAGATTATTTGTGGGTTTTTTGCCTTAAAAATTAATACTTAAAAATTAAAAATTAATATTTAACATTATAATCGATTGTATGACATAATCATAATCGTTAAGTTTCTAGTTTGATAATAGAGTTTTTTATTAGAAAAATTATTATTTTATTTATTTCTTAAAAAACATTGTTTAAATATTTCTGATTCTTTATTTAAATATTATAATTAACCTGAAGATTGACTATAACCATAATTCGAATTATTAATTGAATTTAAATTATTGTTATTCGAATTGGTTAATGGGCATGAAACGATCGTAGTGGTTTTACTCTTTATCTTATATTAAACTTTTAATACTTTTTGATAGTTATATTTTTTTTTTAATTAATAAATTAAATAATAATATATATATATATATATATATATATATATATTTAAAAATTTATAAGTATAAATTATTAATTTAAATACTTTTTTAAATTTGAACTTTAATTTAAATATTTTAAATTTTGAATTTTATATTTTATATATTTTTATTAATAAATGTTATTTCTATGTATTGGTTTATGATTTTCACTGTTTGATTTGCCTAATAGTGGTTTTATCTCTAATTTAATATAATATATATATATATATATATTATATATATATATATATATATATATTATATATATATATATATATATATATATAGATAGATAGATAGATAGATAGATAGATAGATAGATAGATAGATAGATAGATAGATAGATAGATAGATAGATAGATAGATAGATAGATAGATAGATAGATAGATATACACATACACACACACACTCACACACACACACATATATATACATACATATTCTAGTGCATTTCAAGCCTTAAATTGCTTGCCAAAGAACTCCACGTTTTAAGAATTCCGTGTGTATTTCCGTTCGTGTATAGTAATTTAATCCTCTGCTATGAAATCCGGATTTGAATGTTATATAGTGCATGTGTAGAAATAAAATAGGAGAGACTGTTAGTAGAGTATTTAGTTACATCACCTTACATAAGTCTCATTCATATTACATGGTTATTATTATAATCAAATCGTCAAAGACTTATTACGTAAATATACGTACGTTTTATCTCCACGATGTTGAATTCAATCATCTTTTCAATCTAATAATGTCACGTATAAAAGCTATACGTCTCTGACGATTTAATAATTTTTAATAATGTGATTTGCATGATTTAACTGATAATTTATTTATGTTAATGAAACGCATGTAAAAAGGTATAACTACACACCTTATAAAAAATTTCTCACGTTTAGTTTTTTTAATATATATATATATATATATATATATATGTGTGTGTGTGTGTGTGTGTGTGTGTGTGTGTGTGTGTGTGTGTGTGTGTGTGTGTATGTGCTTGTGCGTGCATGTGTGTGTGTGCGTGCGTGTGTCTGTCTGTATGTTTTTTTTGTTTGTGTGTGTATATGTATGTAATGTGTGTGTATACATGTATGTGCAACTATAGTTCATTAACCAAACGTGCGCTCGATGGAACTTATATGTGTCTGTGTGTGTATATACGTGAGTGTGTGAGTGTGTGTGTATGTGTGCGTGCGCGCGCGTGTGTGTATATGTGTATAATCATCTATTAAAATTAAGTAAGACAAAATGATACTATATATATCCGGATGCACCCGTAAGCTCATTGATTTTGAGCATACATGTGCATTCCTCATCGTACTGTACGTGTAATTGTATGTGTGTGTATGTGTTTGTGTATGTACGCGTCGGAAATTAATTAGCACTTCTCAAATTTCTACATTTTCTTACATTTTCTTAATTTAATTAACTTATTATCAGAAACGAACTCGTTTTTAATCAAAAATTTATTAAAACATATCCCAGCACACCACATAATTGTTATTAATCGTGAAATTTAGTCAATATCTTGTTGCTCCTCCTTTGGCAGCAATGACAGCTGCTACGCGGGTCGGCATGCTGTCTATGAGTGCCTGCAGGTACTGTGCAGGGATGGCCCCTCATGCAGCAAGAAGTGCCCCAAACAGCTCGTGTCGGTTCCTGTATTGCTGCACATTCAAATCCCTACCCAATCGACTCCAGAGGTTCTCAATAGGGTTCAGGTCAGGTGACTGGCCAGCACGTACTCCTCGCCACCAAAGAGGTATCCCGTGCTATCTCAACGTACTTTGCTGTGTTGATGTTGCCTTCGACGGCATAGAGCCGCCCAACACCACTGTAGCTGAACGCCCCTCACACCATCAGACCACCCCCACCATGCTTCATGGTGAGCAAATCAAGGGTGCTAATTAATTTCTGACGGTAGTGTATGTATGTGTGTGAAAGTCTGTGTGTGTGTGTATCATTATATGATGTTTAAATAGGTGCATATGTCAACGATAACGTTCCACATATTTATTGTAACTACACACGCGCCTTTGACGATGTCTTCTCCTTCTTTGGACTTCTCCTTTTCTCTTTTCCGATGAAGAGCTATGCTCGAAACGTCAAAATCTTTCCTTTCACCGAGCGTCAAACTAATACATTTCTTTTGTACGTCTATGTTGTCTGTTTTTATTCTTTTATTTGAATTGACTCTGTGTGTGTGTTTATGTGTGTGTGTACAAAGGGTGTTCATTAAAGATTTCTCCTGACCCACTTTCCAAGGACTGGAATAAACGAAACTTGGCATAATTTTTAGTCCTTTTCTACGTAACCACCACCAATGGTGACGCACTCCTACCACCGATTTATGCTGCAGTGAAGACTTCATCTGTAGAGGTCGGTACGTTGTGTCTGGAGTCAAGATTTTACCTCGGAAATAAGTTTATCATCTGAAAAGTACTTCCCCTTCAAAAAGGACATCGTGATTGGAAAGAGTGAGAGTCAGATGATGCAAGGTCAGGAGAGTAAGGGGGACGAGGGAGGATTTCATAGTCGCAGGAGTGTGTTTTCATCAGGGCAACTTGTGCATTGTGAACTGGGGCGTTGTCTTGAAAGAGGCGGACTTCTTTGGTTAGCATGCCGTGCCTCTCTGCTTTGATGGCGTCCTGCAATTTCTGCAGCAAAGAAGCATAAAAATGCCTCGTTAATTATGGAGCCCTTTGCCAGAAAATCCATCATCTGTAATCCATGCTGGTCTCAAAAGACTGAGCATCACCTTGCCTGCTGAGGGTTGGACACGAACCTTCCTTGGAGGTGGTGAGTTATCATGCTTCCATTGCTTCGACTAGGCTTTAGTCGCAGAATCATAGTGATGAACCCATGTTTCATCCTCAGTAGTAAATCTGTCGAAAAAGTCCTAGTTTTCTTGGCACGTTGCCAAAAGAGCCTGTGAGGTATTGGCTCGTTCCTGCTTATGAAAAGGTGTGAACATTTGGGAAGTCCACCGTGCAGACAACTTCTGCATGTGCAAATGGTCGAGAATGACTTATTCCACGGACCTACACTTATTTTCACTCCTTGGGCTATTTGCCGAATAGTTTTGTGGAAATTTTCCGAAATGGCGGCTCCCACTTTATAGATGATGTCATCATCAGTGGCGGAATGTGGTCGTCCATGAATAGGAACAATTTTCACCGATGTCCAACCACGTCGTATGATGGTGTACCGTCATCATAAACTTCTTTCATCTCTTCGAAAGTCTCTTTTGGTGTACGACCTTTCAAATATAAGAACTTAATCACTGATCTACATTTAACTGCCTCTATTATTAATACCTTAGTCCAATTCAGCAGCTATAAAAGACAAACGAATGCTAGTTGAAAGCTGCAATTTACAATGTCACTCGTAGAGACATGTATGATTATAGGCAGTGAGCTGGCGGAAACGTTAGCACACCGGACGAAATACTTAGCCGTATTTTGTCTGTCGTTACGTTCTGAGTTCAAATTCCGCCGAGGTCGACTTTGCCTTTCATCCTTTCGGGGTCGATAAATTAAGTACCAGTTACGCACTGGGGCCGATATAATCGACTTAATCTGTTTGTCTGTCCTTGTTTGTCCTCTCTGTGTTTAGCCCCTTGTGGGTAGTAAAGAAATAGGTATTTCGTCTGCCGCTACGTTCTGAGTTCAAATTCTGCCGAGGTTGACTTTGCCTTTCATCCTTTCGGGGTCGATTAAATAAGTACCAGTTACGCACTGGGGTCGATGTAATCGATTTAATCCTTTTGTCTGTCCTTGTTTGTCCCCTCTATGTTTAGCTCCTTGTGGGCAATAAAGAAATAAGAGATATGATTATACCTGTATAAGTGCCATCTCCTGCATCTATGTAAATGCTTGTATCTATATGCATATAGATAGGGTGACTTTCCCTATCATCCTTTCGCAGTCGATAAAATGAGCATCAGCTAAGCACTGGGATTGATGACACTGACTAGACCTCTCTCCCTAAATTGATGGTCTTCTACCAAAATTTGAAACCAATAGTTTGCCGAAATTTCGCAGCAGCTACTGGCCTAAACCTCTGAGTATGTAAGATGGCTCGCAACCAAAAACGAACCACAAAGTCATTAAACTTCTAGTCAGCGCTTACGGTCCGGTATTGCTGCATATTTACTCAAACACTTTCTTTTACTCTTTCTTTCATTCTTTGGCAGCACGAACAACACACCCACACAAACACATTTTGTGGCATATGTGTTTAAGTAATTTGCTTACTAATCTTTCTGTACAAGCTCGCCTCTATTTCCCAATATGACTTTTCTTATTTCCCTAGCAATATCATGTAGCTGATTTAATCTATTGGCGTAAATAAAAGCAATTGCTGACCTACAGCATGACATTTTTTCGTCAGCATTTAAACAAAATGCTTAGAGACAAAAAGGAAAGTTAATCTTGATGAACGTGAAGCTTGAAACGTAAGGAATCGTTACTACACACCTTTGGATACTGGTGTATGTCTGTCATTCTACCGATTCTGCAAATTTACCGCCCTTTTATTATTATTAATGATAATAATAACAATAATAATAATAGTAATAATTCTACTAGAAGCACACGGACAGAAATTTTGGGGAGGGGCTAATCGACATCATCGACCCCAGTGCACAACTGGTAGGTATTTTATTAACTCTGAAAGGATATATGGCAAAGTCGACCTAGGGGATAATTGAACTCAGAACGGGAAAATACCGTCGAAGTTGACTTCATCCTTTGGGGGTCGATAAAATAAGTACCAGCCTGGGTTCGATGTAACTGACTTAGCTACTCTCTTAAAATTGCTGGTCTTTTCCCCGAATTTAAATAGTGTAACAATAATAATAATAATAATAATAATAATAATAATAATAATAATAATGATGATAATAATAATAATAATAATGATAATAATAATAATAATAATAATAATAATAATAATAATAATAATAATAATAATAATAATATAATAATAATAATAATAATAATAACAGCAAGCAGTGATCTCAGGTTCAATTAATTTCAGATGTACCGCATCACGATTTTCGCATACAGGGATAGTAGCAGAGTAGCATTTCTCGAGGACAAGGAGAGTGGAATTGGAGGAACGATCGATGTACAACGATTTAACCCAAGGCCATCTGTGATAGAAAGCGTCTCAAAAAGGACGATAAACATGGCTATTGCAGCGGCGGAATCATTGTTCGACTTTTAAAAATTGCATGTGGAAAATTTGTCTAACTGATATTTGCTTTGCCTTCTTCTCATATGCTTTGTTACAATCCATTATAATAAGTGGAGTTGATGTGATTTAGTAACAGGATTCGTAATAAATTAAATGTCTGGCAAATGTTACAAAAAAATTAATAACAATAATACAAGCAGGAAAAGTAGCAACATCAAAAGCCGTTGTTTCGTATAATTTGAAGTAATTATTTTTAACTCCGATGTTTCGATTGTAAATAATAAAAATCAGAAAACTTACTTTTCAAGTCTTTATTGATTGTTTTCTTTACTTTTGTTAATAATGTCTGAAACCACCATCGTTGGTGACTTTAATGTTCGCAGCTCTTGATTCGAGCCTACATATAGGCTTCTAATTGGTAGTTCGACTTCCTAAAAAGTAACAGGCAAATCATCTCTCTACCACAGACTGCAATATATTATATAGCAGGACTTATCAGATAATCAAGTCCAAGGCACAGTAAGTCTGGAGAAAATATAAACGGCTGGTCACGATTGTAATATCGCTTGACATAGTTAAAGGATATTAACAGCTCATCTGGAGCGGTATCAAAAAGTGAACATCAGGTGATGTTCACCTTCTGATACAGCTGGGACTGAATTGTCTGCTATTTTGTACTATCTATACCGGTCAAAATCGTTAAGTACACGTATCCTTGAGCAATACACCGACCCTCCAAGCCCACCACGACTTAGTTCCCTTCATCGAAACCAACATAAGACCTATTTTTCTCCCTCGAAACGAACCTTTCAAAGCTCAGATTGCAACAATGTATGTTTTGTTAGCTATGGTGTATCCCATATTTTCCGTTTTTATCTCTTACACTATTTTAACTGTACACACTAACTGTCCAAATTCACTACTACTTGGTATATTTCTTACCTTTTAACCCGACCCTGTAATGTTCACGAGTTAGACTGCTACATTTCACGTTCTACTATCCTTGGTGTATCCCAAGATACACTTGTCTCCTACACTATTCATCAGGTCCAATTGCTGTTACTTTGCATTATACATTCCACTGCAGATTCCACACAACTTTCGAATTTTCTTTCTACTTATGCATGTAAACATCATCTACACATCTTAGACACCTCCCAAAAGGCAAAAATCTGCAAAAATGACCAGAGGCATTTAAAACGCACAAATACTCACAAATACACGCAAGGCGAAATTCGTAGCCGTATTTCGTCTGAGTTCAAATTCCGCCGAGGTCGACTTTGCCTTTTATCCTTTCAGGGTCGATTAAATAAGTACCAGTTACGCACTAGGGTGGATATAATCGACTTAATCCGTTTGTTTGTCCTTGATTGTCCTCTCTGTGTTTAGCCCCTTGTGGGTAGTAAAGAAATAGGTATTTCGTCTGCCGCTACGTTCTGAGTTCAAATTCCGCCGAGGTCGACCTTGCCTTTCATCCTTTCGGGGTCGATTAAATAAGTACCAGTTATGCACTGGAGTCGATATAATCGACTTAATCCGTTTGTCTGTCCTTGTTTGTCCTCTCTGTGTTTAGCCCCTTGTTGGTAGAAAAGAAATAGGTATTTCGTCTGCCGCTACGTTCTGAGTTCAAATTCCGCCGAGGTCGACTTCACCTTTCATCCTTTCGGGGTCGATTAAATAAGTACCAGTTATGCACTGGGGTCGATATAATCGACTTAATCCGTTTGTCTGTCCTTGTTTGTCCTCTCTGTGTTTAGCCCCTTGTGGGTAGTAAAGAAATAGATATTTTGTCTGCCGCTATGTTTTGAGTTCAAATTCCGCCGAGGTCGACTTCGCCTTTCATCCTTTCAGGGTCGATTAAATAAGTACCAGTTACGCACTAGGGTCGATATAATCGACTTAATCCGTTTGTTTGTCCTTGCTTGTCCCCTCTGTGTTTAGCCCCTTGTGGGTAGTAAAGAAATAGGTATTTCATCTGCCGCTACGTTCTGAGTTCAAATTCCGCCGAGGTCGACCTCGCCTTTCATCCTTTCGGGGTCGATTAAATAAGTACCAGTTATGTACTGGGATCGATATAATCGACTTAATCCGTTTGTCTGTCCTTGTTTGTCCTCTCTGTGTTTAGCCCCTTGTGGGTTGTAAAGAAATAGATATTTTGTCTGCCGCTACGTTCTGAGTTCAAATTCCACCGAGGTCGACTTCGCCTTTCATCCTATCGGGGTCGATTAAATAAGTACCAGTTACGCACTAGGGTCGATATAATCGACTTAATCAGTTTGTCCTTGATTGTCCCCTCTGTGTTTAGCCCCTTGTGGGTAGTAAAGAAATAGGTACTTCGTCTGCCGCTACATTCTGAGTTCAAATTCCGCCGAGGTCGACTTCGCCTTTCATCCTTTCGTGATCGATTAAATAAGTGCCAGATGTAATCGACTTAATCCCTTTGTCTGTCCTTGTTTGTCCCCTCTATGTTTAGCCCCTTCTGGGCAATAAAGAAATAACAAATACTCACATGCAGATGCACTCAAACACACACACACACACACACACACACACACACACACACACACACACACACACACACACACACACACACACACACACATACATGACTGTCTTCGAGACTTATCATTCGTTATAGAAAAGTAGTGCCACTGAGAAACAAAGATAAGACGAAGAAAATGTATTGAAATGAAAGGCATTTCTCTGGGCACAAGTAGTTACAGTGGCTTCGGTCGGTCACATAGGCCGGCGACTCATATGCCGCTACAGAATTTTGGTACGGCCAAACTTCGTTATTACAACATTTGTAGATTGTGAGACTGGACGGAAATAAGCAGAAGAGAACTGGGGAACTCTGATAAACAGTTGACAGCACCGTCAACTATTGAGTCAACTAACTTCTACTAACTGGATTCGATTGGTACTTATTGATGGGACTCGGAGGCACGGTGTTATTGTTGGCTCGGTTACAAATCCAGTCACGATTTCTATAATTGCATTTTTTTGAAAGGTATTGATGAGCATCCGACGGTTTGTTTTATTTATATTTAAAACATGTTCAAAATTATATATAAAATTTATATTTCAATCCAAGGAGTATCGAGCCTGAATATGTTAGAAATATGAAGCAAGTTAAATGTTAAACAATGAAAGAAAAAATTATTTTTTTATATTCCGTCGTATTTGAAGCCAGTACGAAATTTTCCAAAACTTGATTTTTTTTTTTTAATGTGGAATTTTAACAACGACATTAATCCAAATGAGTGGGTGTGCGTGTGTGAGAGGGAGAGAGGGAGAGAGAGAGATAAAGAGCGAGAGAGAGAGAGAGAGGGGGAGAGAGAGAGAAAGAGCGAGAGAGAGAAAGAGCGAGAGAGAGAAAGAGCTTTAGCATTACTGTATAAATAATTAATTGTTTATTTTATATTAATTATTAATTCAGTTAAGTATTTATTGGGTTTAATTTTCGTTGGGAAGATTAAGGAATAAACATTAAAAGTACGATAACATCCTTAATTTCAGCATTTTTCTTTCCTTTTTTTTTTACTTGTTTCGGTCATTTGACTGTGGCCATGCTAGTGCACCGCCTTTTAGTCGAATAAATCGACCCCAGGATTTATTCTTTGTAAGCCTAATACTTATTCTATCGGGCCCCCTATGCCGAACCGCTAAGTTACGGGGACGTAAACACACCAACATCAGTTGTCAAGCGATGGTGAGGGACAAACACAGACACACCAAAACATACATACTTACATAATACCTAATATATATATATTATCTCTCTTTATCTTATATTAAACTTTTAATACTTTTTGATAGTTTAAAAAAATAAATAAATAAATAAATAAATAAATAAAATAATAAAATATATATATATATATATACAAGATAAGAAAATGGATAAATACATCTAGATCAAATATCAATTACCAGATAATACTCAATCACATACTTTATTAAACCACCACATAAGAGACTGTAGGGTTAAATATAAAAAGCAGAACAAATCAGTGTACATAAAGGAATGTACATAAAAAAGTGTACATAAAAGAGTAATGTTGTATAATAATTAGAATATATATAAAAAAGAATATAAATACAAGTAAATATAAATATAAGTATAAATTAGATCTTACAGCTGTTTCGGCCATGTCGATAATTATGTCTCATTTTACCAATATTAGCCCTTTATGGTTGGTCAATATATAGATATAAATGAGACATTAACAAAAATATCACAAGGCCTCTTCGGAGATTATGTAATATAACACAGTCTACACATATACCCACATGGGTGTGGGTGCGTACCCACAATACAACATATATATATATATACATATGAGTGCATATACTCACACTCCTATACATATAAAAAAATATACAATTGCATAATGATATAAATAAATAATATAAATTAGTAAACATATATATGTGTTCCACACCCAATGTCTCAGTTTTTCGACTTAATATTGTGATAATAAACATACACAAATTAATACCTAGATGTAAATATACATAGTCAATAGTACATTATATTACTTCATAATAGTTTCCAAAGTGTCATTAAAGTTAGTATCATTATCGTTGTCAATACAATTAATGTTATCATTGTTATCATTCATGATATTAATTAATGTTATCATTGTTATCATTCATGATATTATTAATAACTCTTACATTATGATCCAAAGCAGAATATATGTATGTCCGTGTTCCAGTTAATAATTTTCCTTATGGCATAAATATACTATTGGATTTGAATTTAAAATTAACATTATCTTCCTCACGGTTGGTCAATTGAGAACCGCCCGACCTCCACCACACCGTACAAGCAAAACATACACATCCACATCTAACCCTAAACCCATACATCCACACAGAGACTCACATACACATGTACACACACATGAATACACCCTGACACATCTCTACAATAAATTGGAGAGTGCATGTCTGTCATCGTATTGCTTATAGACATATCAGTACAGACAGCAGTGTCTAACACTAACACACACACTCACACGCACATCCGCATATACGCATAAATATTAATACACTTTCCTATACTGTGTCAGGGAACTTTCGCACACACATATATATATATTTTTAAATATATATCTGCGCACTCATACGTACAAATAAAACCCATATTTATATCTACCCATGAATGAATATTCGCATAGACATATATACACATCCAAGCACACACCTGCGTGCTTATATGTGTAATAAAAACATACATCCGTACATTCACCCACGATCATACCTATATGTACAAAAACATATATACTTACACATACACATTTTCACACACCTACAGAGGTTACTATTAATTTAGAATAAGTTTATTAATTATAAGTTAAATTAATTATAGATTAGTAAGTGCCAAATAAACAAAAATAAATAATTAAATAAATAAATATGAATATATATATACATACACACACACACATACACACACACACACACATATATATATATATATATATATATATATATATATATATATATATATATATATATATATACACACATATCCATGTATAGATAAATAGATAAATAAAATGGAATACAAATTAAGGAGGGCATAAAGATAAACCTAATATAGTAAGTATAAGTGGATACGCCGGGATGCACCCACATGCACTAGCAGTATATTGGATATACGTTATCCCATAGAGGGTTGCATTTACAACCCCTATCTCAATTTGTATATATATATATATATATATATATATTATATATATACTCTTTACTCTTTTTACTCTCTTTTACTTGTTTCAGTCATTTGACTGCGGCCGTGCTGGAGCACCGCCTTTAATCGAGCAACTCAACCCCGGGACTTATTTATTGTAAGCCCAGTACTTATTCTATCGGTCTCTTTTGCCGAACCGCTAAGTGACGGGGACATAAACCACTAGCATCGGTTGTCAAGCAATGCCAGGAGACAAACACAAACATACACGCACACACACACACATACATATATATTATATATTATATATATATATATATTATATATATATATATATAATATATATATATATATATATATATATATATATAAATAAATATATATATATATATATATATATTATATATATATACGACGGGCTTCTTTCAGTTTCCATCTACCAAATCCACTCACAAGGCTTTGGTCGGCCCGAGGCTATAGTAGAAGACACTTGCCCAGGTGCCACGCAGTGGGACTGAACCCGGAACCATGTGGTTGGTAAGCAAGCTACTTACCACACAACCACATATATATATTTAAAATTTATAAGTTTAATTTATTAATTTAAATAATTTTTAAAATTTTAACTATAATTTAAATATTTTAATTGGATTTTTATATTTCATATTTTTTATAATTTTTAATTAACTTTATTTCTATGTATTGGCTTATGATTTTCACTGTTTGATTTGCCTAATAGTGGTTTTATCTCTAATTTAATATAATATCTATATATATATATATATATATATATATATATATATGTAGTATTATATATTATATATAGATATATATATATAATATTATATACTCTTTTACTCTTTTACTTGTTTCAGTCATTTGACTACGGCCATGCTGGAGCACCGCCTTTAGTCGAGCAAATCGACCCCGGGACTTATTCTTTGTAAGCCCAGTACTTATTCTATCGGTCTCTTTTGCCGAACCTCTAAGTGACGGAGACGTAAACACACCAGCATCGGTTGTCAAGCAATGCTAGGGGGACAAACACAGACACACAAACATATACACACACACTTATATATATATACATATATACGACAGGCTTCTTTCAGTTTCCGTCTACCAAATCCACTCACAAGGCATTGGTTGGCCCGGGGCTATAGTAGAAGACACTTGCCCAAGATGCCACGCAGTGGGACTGAACCCGGAACCATGTGGTTGGTTACCAAGCTACTTACCACACACCCACTCCTGCGCCTAAAACTCAACTTGTGTGTCTGTGTGTTTAACTTCCCGGCACATCTCCTAGCCAACAAATCGTAGAACCACCAAAAATGGGTCACGCCATTTCAGAAATTCATCTCGCAAGTGCAAAAATCGATAATGTATTTGTTTAGGCCTTATCCCATACATTGAATAGTGAACTTTACTCAGTCAGCTGTTTGATGTGAACTGTGTTCACCACGCGTGCAAGCATGCGTAAATTGCATGAAAAATAATATATATATATATATATAAAGCTGAAGTTGTCTGTGTGTGGCAGGTTTGATAGCCTTTAACTAACACTATCTCCTCCAAGACCCTGCGGCGAAAATTGACCAAAATTGAGAGTATGATAGAAGAAGGCTTGCTCTTCATTCTGTAGAAGAAAAATTCAAATTGGAGCATGTTAGGACCAAAAATTATTTACATCAAAAAGGTGCTTTTTTTCTATGGAAATCTCTATTTTTTATGATTTTTTGACTGCTGTGTTGCCATTTTTCGGTGTATTTAAACCAGTAAAATGTTCACTTAAAGAGAATAACAAGCTACATAATGCAAAATTTTTAATTTTTAAAAATTCTAATTCTAAAGGGTCGAAACAAAACCGAGCAATGCTGGGCGATACTGCTAGTATAATATACATATTATATATATATATATATATATATATGGCGGTGCCCCAGCATGGCCACAGCTCATAAGCTGAAACTAGAATCAATCAATCAATCATATATATATATATGTATATATATATACACATATATATATATATAATATATTATATATATTATATATATATAATATATTATATATATTATATATATATAATATATTATATATATTATATATTATATATATATATACATAAAGTTTGACGTGAAAAACTGTCAATGTTTTTGTACCTGACACTAAAAATTTTTGTCAACGGCTAACTCATTAAAATATCGGGTTCTCTCTTCTTGACTCAGCTCTGTTTCATACTTAAAGGACATATGGTTATATATTTATGGATAACTCTGAGTTACATCTGGATCTGTCAGAGGAATTTAGTAAAAATTTGTGGAAAAAATGGTTACATTGCTCCAAGATAGTCAAAACATCACTGCATTTTTTTCTGTAGTTTCAGCTCAGAGCCGCGGCCATGCCGATGCGCCGCCGTTTTGCTACACTATTATTACTGAGAACTTCCTCCAATATGTGGCACTTGGGGAAGAATGAAGTTTGATATAGCTACCCTCATTTGCGCCTCTTGATGTAGGCTCATCTGGGACACTCGACAGGAAGAGGTCCAGCTTTGATTTTAAAACACCTACATCTATTTTGTGCAGGTTCCTCAGGCTCTTTGGGAGAATATTAAAAAGCTGTGGGCCCTTGAAACCCGGGCTGTTGCAGTAACTGTATGTATGCACACTGCCAGTGCAGGTTTTGAGAAGTCATACTCGAGTCGACAGCCAGTATGTGCGTGTGCGCATATATATATATATTATATATATATATATTATATATATATATAATATATAATATATATATATTATATATATACACATATATATATATATATATATATATATATATATATTATATATATATATATATATATAATATATATATATATATATATATATTTATAAGCAGAAACATGCACTTGTAAAAGGAGATGGAAAAAAGGGTGTGCTTGTGGCCAATGATCCTTCTCTCCTAACTTGTGATATCACAAGTATTTGTCTCTTTAAGCTGGACTAGTTAGTCATAAGTAGAAGCTCTTATTTAGACCGCCTACTGAACCTTTCACAGTCACAATCTAATGAACGATCTTGCTTTGCTTGCAATAAATTCTGCAGAAGTCATTCTGGGCTGTCAAGACACATGAAATATCATAATAACGATTTCCAGCTGTCTTTACAGCGAAATCAAGCGTTTTCATGGCGTCTGTGTGAAAAAATTTGGAAAATTTCTTGCTGGACTAGACTATCTCTAAACCATCTTCTTGTAATTTTAAACCATAAATATTCAGCTCTATATTACCTGCGAGCTTGTGTGTTGTGTTTTAATTACTTCGATACCTGTATGTATGTACACTCTCAATGCAGGTTTTGAGAAGTCATACTCGAATCGACAACCAGTATATGTGCGCGCGCGCATGTTATCCGGCCATCGGAAAAAATGCTATGAAAATCAGATTTATATATATATATATATATATATATTATATATATATATATATATATATATATATATATATAAATATATATATATGTATATACACAATTTAAAGCAAAAAATTAAGAACTTATTAATATTTAACTTTGGCCCACTCTCTCTTTCTCTCACATACACTCTCTATGTATGTATGTATTATGTATAAATTACAAAATACAAAGTTAGATCGCTAGTGACAACAACACTCAAAATATATAACAGACTGGAATTGTAGTGCTCAAATGAGCTGCATACACTTATTTATCCGAGGGGAGGCAATGTAAGCAGCAACTAAAGGAACATTACAAAATCCACAGAAAGATCAAAAACATACATATATTCATAGATTCATTTATATCTACAGAACAGATATAAAGTCCGACGTTTAAAAATATAGTTATATATAAATATATAAACATCATATAAAATATATAAATATATAAGAATCAGTGTTGCATATATAACACATTGAATTTACGCTTAAAATCATAAAACATTTGGTAAAAATTAGTTAAATTAAAAATTTGGGGTAATAAAACATACAATGACATTAAAATGACATATTAAAATTCCAGAGAAAATACAGAAAAGACCAATATACAAAATTACAGAAAAAAAAATGTTCATCTACGGGCCGTTTCGGAGACGCGTCAATTAATGAAACATATAATATATTTGAAATTGATACTCCCCTCATCAGGATCTTTTTTTACACACAACACATAATACACGGAAACAAATGCACAATTACATACCAGCTATATGCGGGAGAACAGACATTACATACTCCCAAAATTTACATAGATACTTAATGCTACTTAATAAGCATATAATTTAATCTAAAAACCCTGGTAAAGGGTATGTGCACAGCTCCATCTGGACTATTTCATTTCTGCACTTGTTTCATTCAGTGGCCATGTCTCTGCAGTGGAGTGTTCTGGTAGGTAAGGTTGTAAACCTCTGTGCTGTAGTAAGGGATAGATTATTGGGTGTATCGGAAATAGGTCTTTTTTTTTTCGCAATCCTTGAACGTCTGTTGCTTTGACAGGCTCTATTCTGTTGTCTATTTACATTGACAGATATTTTCTCTGAAGTAATATTTCGTTTAATTCATTGAGTCTTTTATTACGAGTTTCAACATTTGAAACAATCAGGCAGATTACTGGTGTTCGTGTGTTTGGGATAGCATGAAGAGAACAGCAGGTATTGTTGAGAATCTATTGGTTTGTAATGACTGACTTTTTCAATGGTTTTGTCTCTTTTAGATGTCCAGGAATTGTAGTTGAGCATTACTGTATTCTATAGTGAAATTAATATTATTGTTTATGCTGCTAATTACGTTTTTAAAATCAATAAGCTGGTCAAATGTGTGCATCCACAGAACCGGGCAGTCACCTAAGTGACTTTTCCAGTTTTCTAGTAAATATTTATAGAAGTCCAAGCCATATTCTTTTCTACTCAAGGCACAAGGCCCGAAATTTTGGGGGAGGGGTCTAGTCGATTAGGTCGCCCCAGTACGTAACTGGTACTTAATTTATCGACCCCAAAAGGATGAAAGGCGAAGTCGATCTCGGCGGAATTTGAACCCAGATGAAATACCGCTA
>NC_043002.1:73552133-73674633 GCF_006345805.1 Octopus sinensis
AAGTAAGTGGGCTGAAACTCAGCAATGCTGCTGAGGCTTTATTCAGAAGTAGATCAAAAACGGTTGGCTTCAATTATAAGAAATCGGCTAACAAAGGAAATAATTCGAAATAAAAATATGGTTTACAATAAATCAAATTTTCATAGCATCAATGATAACACCGGTAATGATAAATATGATTTCTTATGATATTATGAAACAGCTCAAAATTTCTGGGTGAAAGAAAACCAGTTTTTAATGTCAAAAGCAACTGGGAAAAGCAACTGGGAAAAGTTCCAACAGAATTTGTTCAAGGAAGAATGGAAGGGAATTTCAAAGGACGTAATTTAGTCTACGATCAACTGCATTCTTAGACTATACAGCTTACAAGTAGCCAAGGCACCTTGGTTCTGGTACACCTTAACCATCCAAAACGGTTGTAATGCAGAATGTGACAGCAAAAGAATATTCAGGAGTGTAAGGGGTTAAAGGGAAACACATACGGAAGAGATGAAACAGCGTATCATAGCAATAGCAGGCAAGCTCTCCAGATATCAGAAAAGAATAGATCAGTATCGACAGAACAGATTACTTAAGACAGACAAGGGGAGATTTTATTACCAAATAAATAGTGGAGAACGAAGAATTTAAGATGAGATACCTAATGCAGAAACTAGAAAGTTCTAGAGTAATATTTGCGATAAACCAGTCAATCATAATGGAGATGCAGTATGGTTAAAGAAAGTGAGGGAAGAAATATTGAGTGAGAAGAAGCCAGATCTAAGACTAACTAGTGCATTAATGAGTAAAGTGTTAGGAAAAATTCCGAATTAGAAGGGCTCAGGACCAGATTTAGTTCAAGGGCACTGGCTAGATAAATTTAGTAGTTTACATGGAAGGCTGAAGGAACAACTTCAGGATTGCTTTAATGGAGGAATAATACCAGATTGGATGACTAGAGGGAGGACAGTACTCATTATGAAAGATACGAGCAAGGGTAATACAGCTATCAATTATACACCAATTACTTGCTTACCATTAGCGTGGAAGCTGTTAACAAGAATGCTTTCAGAAAGCATTATGAGCACCATAACAACCAGAATTTACTACCCTATCATGCATAGAAAAATCAGTTCTAAATAAAGTAAAAACTAGCACGGATAGATTATAGAAAAGCCTATGACATGATCCCACATTCACGGATAAGTGAATATCTGAGTATATTCAGTATAGCAATCAACATTAATTAGCTTTAGTATGAAGAAATGGAAAGTAGATCTCTACTCAAAAGTGGAATTTTCCAAGGGGACTTGTGGTCCCCTTTAATATTTGTCTTATGTTTGTTTCCCCTCAGTTTAGTATAAAGGAAGACAAAGGCAGGGTATCAATTCAGAAATAGTAAGAAAAATTTTACTATTTGCTCTACATGGATGATCCGAAGTTTTTTCGTAAAAATGAAAAAGAGATAGATTCCTCGATACACACTGTAAGACTCTTCAGCAAAGATATAGGCATGGAATTTGGCATAGATAAGTGCGCAATGTTAGTCATGAGAAGGGGACAGGTAGTCAACAGTGAACGCATCCAATTATCAGACATTAAAATCATTGAAAGGATGAGAGAGTTGTATCAAGGAGTATTAGAATCTGACAGAGTACTAACTATAGAAATGAAAACGAAAATTGAGGAGTACATCAGAAGGATGAGGAAGCTAATGAAGTCAAAGTGAAATGGTCCGGATCTAGTGAAGGCTATAAATACTTGAGCAGTATCATTACTTAGATACTCAGCAGTTTTCGTAGACTGGACAAAAACTGAATTAGCGAGGCTAGACAGAACTAAGAAGGAACCCAATATGAATGGAGAACTCCACCCAGGTGGAAAAGGATTAACATCAGTAGAAAACTGCATGGAGTTAGATAGAGTAGATATAGACTCCGATGTAGGTAATTGTGAAGAAAGTTTATAAAAAGTTGTTAGAGTCACAGCAAGACATAGGGAAACCAAAACACTAAACGAACTTTAAAAAAAAAACGGAAAAAAGAAAATAAATTATCTGACTGGCAGGAGAAGGCATTACATGATAGATTCCCATAGATAGTTGCAGCAAATAATAGTAGTGAGGCATGGCTATGGTTGCAGAAAGGAAAGCTGAGAAGGGAGACAGAAAGTTTGTTAGTAGCTGCACAAGATCTAGCATTAAGGACTAATTGGATAAAAGCCAAGATAGGCAAAAACCAAGTAGATTTCCAGTGTAGGTTACGCAAATCAAAAACAAGGAAAGCGTTACTCATATAGTAAGTAAATGTACCATGCTGGCAGAGAAAGAATACAAGAAAAGACATGATAGCCTTAGGAGAGTAATCCACAGGGCGATATGTAGAAAGCTAAGATTTGAATATACTAATAAATGATATGAACATGAACCTAGTAAAGTACTAGAAAATAAGAAATACAAGATGTTGTGGAACTTTAACATTCAGACTGACAGAGTAGTAGAAGCTAGAAGGCCTGTTTTAGTAGTAGTAAAGAGAATAGAAAGTGCCAGATAGTTGTCCTTACAGTCCCAAATGATGAAAAGATCAATATGAGAGGTATAGAAAAAATAGCAAAGTACCAGGACGTAAACTATTGAATTACAGAGACTAAGGAAAGTGCGGGTGAAATGTATCCCAGTAGTCATAGGTACATTGGGAACTATACCTAACGATCTGAACAGACGAATAGAAGAAATAGTCATAAAACCCAATTTAGTACAACTCCAGAAAACAGTGTTACTAGGAACAGTTAGGATACTTAGGAGGGTTCTTGGCATCTAAGGTTACTTGTTGTATCCCGATGTTAGGATTTTTCCATTTCCAACAGTCTAATCTGTTGTGTGTATATGAAAATAATAATAATAATAATAATAATAATAATAATAATAATAATAATAATAATAATAATAATTATTATTATTATTATATAATAATAATAATAATAATAATGGCTTCAAATTTTGCCACAAAGGCAGCAATTTGGTGGAAGGGAATGAGTTGGTTACATCGATCGCAGTGTTTCACTGGTACTTATTTTTTCGACTCCGAAATGATGAAAGACAAAGTCGACCTCGGCAGAATATGAACTCAGAGAAGGTAGTGGCAGACGAAATACTGCTAAGCATTTCGCACAGCGTGGTAACGTTTCTGCCAGTTTGTCGCCTTAATAATAATAATAATAATAACAACAACAACAACAACATCAACAACAACAACAATAATAATAATAATAATAATAACAATAATAATAATAATAATAATAATAATAATAATTTTTATTGGCTACAAGGGCCCAAGACATCGAGAGCAATATCTAAGAACGAGTTACAGCACAAGAAAAAAATTACAAAAAAAAATGGGGTTTACTTCAATCAAGAGGAGATATTACCACATTAAATGATATAACAGAGGATATATAACAGAAAATAGAGAAATGAATTATAAATAAATATATAAATAGAATCCCGAAAAGCGTGACAGTCTACTTACGGTAATCCGGGACAAACCGCACACAAAAATTCTGCATTACTCCGCCATACCCAAGGTATGAGAAAGTGTCCTCTTCCAGTTTCTTTCCTCTTGCTTAGAAAAGTATTTTCAGAGTTGATCCATTCAGTCTCACCAGTCTTGCCACTGTCGGCCACCTTTTAATAAACACACTAGAAGGCAGCACCTCCCTCTCTACCCTCACGTTCTTCTTCAAATGGTATTTGAAGAAATTGATGAGGGCTTGGCCAGATAAGAAAGTACCTGTCTTCAAACCTTTCAGACCACCACACAGCCTCTTTTGCCCCGGCCACTAAGCAGAGAAAGGTCTGCCTTCCTACTCTCCTAAGAGAAGATGATGCGTCGATCTTCACTGTGCACTCCGCACACAGCTGAATTCTTCTTACACGTGACAACTTCTACTCCACAATCCCACAACTCTCTAATTCACGAACACTAAATTATTGCATGCAGGACGGTTTTGCCCCTATGCAAGTATCTCTGGCTGGTTCGGCTATTGACATTTCCATGCCTGAAAAGCTTATCTCGGGTGGGCAGTGCCCCTCTGTAGCACTTCCATGTTAACAACTTTTGGAAATTGTCCATGATCTTCGACCCGAAGGTCCTCTTGAAGAGACTACTCAGATTGTTCTCGTCGATGCCTAGATTCAACGCTAAGCTATCATCACTCATACCTTCAACTAGTCCCCTATAGAAGTTTTGGGTTGTTTTCCCGCTAACGGTTTTGGGCATCTAGTAAAATGCAGTGAGCTCCTAGCAACATTCTGGATGCCAAACTCCCAACCTTGGTCTAGGTTTGACCCATGACCGCAGCTCTGTCAATGAGATGAGCCGCGGAAATACGTGTCACACGAAAGACGCCCACATCAGTTCACCCTTATTTTCGTCGTCATCGTCGTTCACATCATAGCGATTTAGATATTTCTGTAGATGCGTCAACCTCAAAGCGTGTCGCTGCATCATCAAGGATGGCATCCCAAGATCACCACGGTGTGGGTGTTGACAGCAGATAGATTTTCTAACCAGCGAAACCTGCCCCTTCCATAAGAATCGGACAAGTAAGCACTCAAATCTGGTCAGAATTTTTTCTAGGACAACGTACGATGGCTAAGCAGTAGTACACTACCGAGGTGATATATGCATTCGCTACTTCCACCTGGCCTTTCAGGGACTGTTTCCTTTCTGCCAATTTCTGGATTAGCGTGGCCACTCTAGTCAAGACCTCTTCCCAGTTCCTATCTAGTTGGAGATCTGGTCCGAACCAAACTCCGAGCACTTTCACCGGCCCCTCTGCTTCGCGACAGAAATCGCTGCTAGTCGACCTGGTTTTCTTTAATAACCACTAAGTGTTGACAAAACTATTGGAGACAGTACTGTTCGTCTCTCACTAAAGTTTCTCACTCTTAATTTCTTAGCCATATAGTACTATACTAATGTGGAGAAGGAATTATTTACTAAATCGACTCAAATCTGCACTGATTTTATCGACCCCGAAAAATGAAAAGTATTGATGACCTTAGCGGCATCTGAACCCAGAACTTAAAGTGGCATTACTAAATACCACATGGTATAATTGTATGTCTGTCATGTTTTACTTGTTTCAGTCATTTGACTGTGGCCATGCTGGAGCACCGCTTTTATTAACACTAATTGTATTGTATTGGCATCCTTTCTGTCTCGGGAGACAATAGAGTTGCGCATTTTTTTTTTTCTAGGTCTAGTCCGGCTGTTATATTTTATTTCCTGTTACATTTCTTGCTGTGGCTGTGTAGTCCTATCCTGGACAAACACTCCCTCTGGCAGATACTGCAAATGTAGCGAAGACTGTTCCTGGCTGGTTGTAGTGCCATGGTCTCTGGTTTATGTCTCTTCCTTTCTTTCCATTTCTCCTCTCTCTTTCTGTCACTCCTCTGTATACCCTCTTTTACTGTACGTCGCCATTCTCCACGGTTGCCGGCGACTGCCTCCCAACCGCTAATGTTGATGTTGCAGGCCTTCATATCCCTTTTGCAAACATCCTTGTAACGTAAGATCGGTCTACCCACAGACCTAGTACCCCTAGCAAGCTCTCCGTAGAGTATGTCCTTGGGGATTCTGCCATCTTTCATACGGCTAACATGCCCAAGCCATCTCATACGTCTTTGTGTGAGGAGTGCAAACATGCTTGGTATTCCTGCTTGCCTGAGGACATCTTTGTTGGGGATATGATTCTGCCATTTGATGTGGAGGATTTTTCGGAGGCAGCGCAGGTGAAAGATGTTTAGGCGACGCTCTTGGCGTGTGTATAGCGTCCAGGTCTCGCTTCCATACAGTAGAGTGCTGAGTACACATGCCTGGTAGATCTTCATTTTTGTGGTCTTGGTCAGCTTATTGTTGTCCCAAGCCCGTTTGGAGAGTTGGGCCATCGCAGCAGCTGCCTTGCCAATGCGTATATTGAGCTCAGCGTCAAGGGATAGGTTGTAGGTGACGGTAGAGCCCAGATAGGTAAACTTCTCCACCTCTTGTAATCTGTGGTCTCCAATATGTATGTTTGGGATGTCCGATGTAGCCTGGCCCATGATGTTGGTCTTCTTAAGGCTGATAGCTAAGCCAAAGTCGTTACATGCTTGCTCAAAACAGTTAATGAGCCTTTGGAGGGCTTCTTCTGTGTGTGTTACCAGAGTGGCATCATCAGCAAATAACATCTCCTTGATCAGGACGTTTCTGATTTTGGTCTTGGCACGCAGGCGCGAGAGATTGAACAGTTTCCCGTCACTTCTACTGTGCAGAAACACTACATCATCTGATGTCTGAAAGGCATGTGACAGCAAGAGTGAGAAGAAGATGCCAAACAATGTAGGAGCGAGGACACAGCCTTGCTTTACCCCGTTTTTTATTTGGAAGGCGGCTGATGTTGAACCGTTGTGCTGTATGGTGCCTTGCATGTCATCATGGAAAGACTTGATGATCCTCAGCAGCTTTGGTGGACATCCGATTTTTTGGAGCAGGAGGAAGAGGCCTGTTCTGCTTACCGAGTCAAAAGCCTTTGTTAGATCAATGAAGGCCATATATAATGGCATTTTCTGCTCTCTGGACTTCTCCTGAAGTTGGCGTATGGAGAATATTATATCGATAGTTGATCTGCTTCTTCTAAAGCCACACTGCGATTCCGGATAGATTCGAGAAGCAAGTAGTTGTAGCCTGGCCAGGATAACGCGGGCAAAGGTCTTTCCAACAGTGCTTAGAAGGGATATACCACGGTAATTGTTACAATCACCACGGTCACCTTTGTTTTTGTAGAGCGTAATGATGTTGGCATCCCGCATATCCTGAGGGACTGTACCCTCTTCCCAGCACTGACACAGAAGCTCATGAAGGTGCCGAAGCAGGATGGTGTTTTTGCCGGCTTTGATCATCTCTGAGGGGATGCCGTCTTTTCCCGGAGCCTTATTTCTTGCTAGGGAGTCAACAGCCTTGGTGAGCTCTGCTATAGATGGCGGACTGTCAAGTTCGCACATGACTGGCAAGATCTTGACACTCTCGACTGCAGCCTCAGCCACTGTAGTCTCCCGTGAGTAGAGATCCTGGTAGTGCTCCACCCATCTATCCATTTGCTTGCCTTGATCCCTGATGAGATCTCCAGTAGTTGATTTCAGAGGGGCTGGCTTGGTTGCGGATGGACCGAGGGCCTTCTTCAAACCAGCATACATCCCACGGGTGTCACCCCTGTCAGCAGCTGACTGGATACTCTGACAGATTTCCTGCCAATACCTATTTGCACAGCATCTGGCTGTCAGTTGGGTTTTATTTCGTGCCTTTCTGAGTTCCTCGAGTGACTTTGTAGAAGAGTCACTCTTGTATTGCTTTGCTTCGATAACTGGCTCCAGCTCTGAGAGCCCAGCATTGAACCAATCTGGGTTTTGCCTTTCTCTCATGCCGAAAGTATCCAATGATGTCGTATACAAGGCTTCCCTGATATAGTCCCACCTACTTTCAGCAGAGGAGGTTGGGCAGCTACTGAGGGCAACCGTGATAGAAGCAGCAAAACATTTTCGCAGTGTAGGGTCCGAGGTTCTGGCGGTGTTGATGCGTGGTCGGCCCACTTTCTTGGAGCGATGGACTTTTTTAGGGAGAATCCTCACCCTGCTTCTAATTAGTGAGTGGTCTGTGTCACAATCCGCACTGTGGTAACTGCGGGTCAATAGAGTGGAACTCAGAAAGGATCTCCGTGTAATAATAAGATCCAGCTGATGCCAGTGGTGAGATCTTGGATGTCTCCAGGATGCCTTGTGGGATGGCTTGCTGGTAAAGAATGTGTTTGTGATGCACAGGTTGTGGTATGTGCAGAATTCGAGTAGTCTCTGACCATTGTCATTCATGTTGCCAATACCAAAGTGTCCAACACAATGGGCCACGAATCATGGTCAGATCCCACGCGAGCGTTAAAATCCCCTAGAAGGTAGATATTTTCAGTCGTTGGTATATTTTCTAGGACACAGTTGAGATCTTTGTAGAACTGGTCCTTGGTCTCCTCTGAGCTGTAGAGAGTGGGAGCATAGATGCTGAGTAGATGTACTGAGCCAGAAGAAGTCGAGAGGCGCAGTGAGAGGATACGCTCAGTGCCTCCCGATGGTGGTTCTATTGAGGAGAGTAGTGAGTTTCTCACTGCAAAGCCAACGCCATGTTGACGAGGTTCTTCTGGATCTCTTCCCTGCCAAAAGAAGGTGAAGTCCTGCTCTTTGAGTCTGCCGTTTGAGGGAAGTCTTGTCTCCTGCAGCCCAGCAATATCTATGTTGAGCCTCTTTAGTTCACGGTCAATGATGGCCGTTTTCCTTGTGTCTTCAATACTGAGAAGATCGTCAGATATTCCAGGACACATGGTCCTGACATTCCAGCTTGCCAACTGCAGAACTGGTGTTTTCTTGAATTTTAGTTGCTTGCCTGGTGCAGAGGTTGCAGGCCGCTTTTCGAGTCGTACTCTTAGCTCCAAGCACCCAATGGAACAGGCGGCTTGTGGCGGGTCAGCACCTTATTAACTGGGGGCTGCCCAGCTTGAGGTGGGCAGTAGCTAACCAATAGGACACGGAAGTCCCTCCCACCGGCAGAGGTAACCCGTAGCGTCCATATTTTACGCCAATCTGAATGGACTTATCACTCGTAACTGTTACCTCCCGTGTTGTTTCTGCAGCTTTTTACAGCAGCACTGAAGTGTCCTCTCCAGTTTTGCGCAGGCCTGGGCTATAGATAAGAAAGTCCTGGGTAGCCCAATCGTCAGGTTTCCTCTCTCGACCTTGCTGATGTAGTCCAGTGGAGTGCAGTGCATTACGTTTGGCACCAGCTTGGTTGCAGGAGCTGCCGGAAGAGTGTCGAATCGAACACTAGACCGCCTTCGGGGCTCCACTCCGGATTTCATTGAAGGTTGTCTCCTTTCCGTAACCCTGGATAGGGGCCCATACCGGGTACTGTCAGCCGGAGCCAGCTGAGCCCGGAACTCGTGTCAGGCAGGGTCGTCACTCCCTGAAGTAGTGAAGAAGTTCGCTACCCACTAATAATAACACTAATAATAATAATTATTAACACTAATAATAATAATAATAATAATAATAATAATAATAATAATAATAATAATAACAATAATAAATTTTTAAAAAGGATTGACCTAACTCTTCACAAAGGTAAACAGTCAAGACGAAGAACGCGATTCGATTGTAAGATAGTCCACTAATAAAATATCTTGCAATCGAATCGCGCTCTCCGTCTTGACTAATAATAATAATAGTAATAATAATAATAACCCTTTCTATTAAAGGCACAAGGCCTGCAATTTGGGGTGAGAGGAGTAGTCAATGACATCGACCCCAGTGTTTCACTCGTACTTAATTTATCGACCCTAAAAGGATGAAAGGCAAAGTCAACCTCAGCGGAATTTGAACTCAGAATGTAAAGACGGACGAAATGCTGCTAAGCATTTCGCCTGGCGTGCTAACCATTCATCCAGCTCGCCGCTCTAATAATAATAATAATAATAATAATAATAATAATAATAATAATAATAATAATAATAATAATAATAATGATAGAGCTGCACAATATATTCACTGGGTAATTTTCAAAAACCTGGATTTGCCCCATGAAAAAAACTGGTGGGAACACAATCCACCTTCAGTGCTTGAAAATGACCACATCTCACTCCTCTGGAACTTCACCATCCAAACTGACAGAAAGATAGATGCAAATAGGCCAGACATCATATTGAAAGACTTCAGACAAAGAACATGCCTCCTCATTGATATGATTGTCCCAATCGATATAAACGTATCTGTCAAGACCTACCAAAAACTGAGCAAATATAAAGATTTTGAAATAGAAATCAGCAAAATATGGAACCTGAAGACTAAAACAATACCTGTTGTCATAGGTGCCCCGGAATGATAGCGATAGGGGCTGATTGCTACCTAACTCAGATACCAGGAAACCCCAAAATGGCAGAAATTCAAAAGATAGTGCTCATGGGAACTGCTCATATCCTACGCAAAATACTCTCTATGTAATCCCAAGGTTTAAAAGAAACTTTTTTTTTAATTTATGTATTAGACATTCACTAGTACAACACCAAAAAAAACCCAAATATATGGCACACTAGGCATAACAACAACGTGAACTTCCAACTTGTCTCTTGAGGTCTCTGGGTGAGACTTGGAGCCAACTTGTACAGACATAAAGCAAAAGTCAAACATATAATAATAATAATAATAATAATAATAATAATAATAATAATAATAATAATAATAATAATAATAATAATAATAATAATAATGAACTAGATAAGACACAACACACACAAATGAAAGAGAAAATAAAAAAAGAATATTATAGACGAGTTAGATCAATACTAAACAGAGTTCAATGCTAAAACAAGATAATAGGTATCAACACTTAGCTGTCCCAGTTATAAGTTACAGCTACAATATCCTTAACTGGACACGAAATGAACTGTCCAAAATAGATAGGAAAACAAGAAAAATACTGACAGGATCTAGGATGCATCACCCAAAATCTGACATAGAAAGACTATATATACAACGTATAGAAGGTGGTAGAGGCCTTATACAGAAATAGACAAAGAAATATCCCAGCAATGGTTGAGAAGCTCAGGACTCAAAGCAGAAACAGAGGGATTTTTAATTGCAGCACAAGACCAAAGCCTCCCCACCAGAAATTACCAAAAACATGTAATGAAAGAAATATTACAAGTAACTGCAGAATATGTGGAGATGGACAGAAAACAATAAATCATATTATCTCTAGCTGCCCAGTCCTGGCTAAGAAGGAATATATTCATAGACATGACAGAGTTGGAACCTACATACATTGGAAGCTATGCCAACATTATGGAATAACAACAGAAAAAAGATGGTATAGGCACACACCAGAAAAGGTCACAGAAAACGAGAAAGCAACCATACTCTGGGATATGCCGATACACACAGATAGAGAAATTAAGGCCAACAGACCAGATATAGTTGTCAGAGATCATGAAGAAAAAAAAATGCTTTCTAATTGATGTATCAATACCGGCAGATGACAACGTGTCTCTAAAAGAAATGGAGAAACTCTCAAAATACAAAGACCTGGAAATAGAGGTAACTAGAATGTGGAATCTGAAAACAGAAACAATTCCTATCATAGTAGGTGCATTAGGCATGATAAAAAAATATTCAGACAAATACATAACAAAAACACCAGGACTTACAAACACATATAACATACAGAAAATTGCACTACTAGGCACTGCACACATCCTACGCAGAACACTTTCCATAGAATAACCATCAGAGCATCACAACAAATCACAGCACATACCCAAGGCACACAGAGCTGCGCTCGGTAGTGAAGTGAAAGCACGCTATAAAAATAAAACTACTGAATGATAATAATAATAATAATAATAATAATAATAATAATAATAGTAATAGTAATAGTAATAATAATAATAATATAATAATAATATAATAATAATAATAATAATAATAATAAAATATAATAATAATAATAAAGTTTCTCCTGTGATTTCAGATTTTTTAAAGTATAATATGTCACTATGGAACACGAAGCCCCAATTATCATTCTAATGGAGAATTGGGCTCAAACAATATTAGCATAAACTATGGCATTTTCCAAGATGACTCACTTTCACCACTAATTTTCTACATAGCATTAATACCACTCTCAAGTGAACTGAATTGAACAAGGTATGGTTACAAAACTGGCAACAAGAAAATAAGCCATCTATTTTATATGGATGATTTAAAACTACATGGCAAAGAGGATGAAGAGCTTGAAGGACTACTATATAATGTGAAAGGATTCAGCGATGATATCGGGATGGAGTTTGGCCTTGAAAAGTGTGCCAAAGCCACTTTTAAGAAAGGGAAATTGGTAAAGTCAAGTTCAATCGAATTAGATGTCGAAACAGTAATAAAGGAACTTGAGCAGGACAAACCTATAAAAACCTAGGAATAAATGAAGGCTCTGGTATCCAGCATGCAAACATGAAAGAGAAGGTTAGGAATGAATGTTAAAGAAGAGTTCGAGCAGTCCTGAAGTCTGAGCTGAATGCATATAATGTGTTAGCCATAAATTCCTTAGAAGTCCCAGTTGTTCTTTATAGCTTCAGTGTGCTTAACTGGAATACCAGTGAAATAATGAAAATTGACCGAAAAATCCGCAAGCTACTGACTTGTAATAAAATTCACCATCCAAAGGCAGACGTGGATCGTCTTTACCTTCCCAGAGCGCAGGGAGGTCGAGGCTTGATCCAGCTTGAACTTACGTACAAAACTACCACAATCGGACTGGCCAAATACCTTGAAGCAACCAACGATTGGATGCTAAAACTTGTTGAAAAACATGGAAGACCGAAAAAATTTCACTCTGTTCTGAAAGAGATCGCTACTGATCTCTTAGATACATACCAGATTGATCAGGTTGAAGGAAATGCGCCAACTGCTGCTGCTGCAAAGAAAATAGAATTAATTGCAAAGACAAAAACACATGAAAAATTAGCTAGCAGATGGGAACAGAAACCCCTGCATGGCAAGTATGTAGCTCGTAGCAAACAAGCTGATGTCGACCAGAAACACACACATCAATGGTTACGAAGCACAGGGCTAAAGGCAGAGAGTGAAGGTTTCATATTAGCTGCAGCTGCTCAAGACCAAAGCTTATTAACCCGGAACTACCGAGCCAATGTGATAAAAAGTGGAGCTGACCCAAAGGGCCGATTCTGTAACGATAAGATTGAATCTATAGACCACCTAATCTCAGGGTGTAGAGTCTTAGTACCTGTAGAATATAGAGCAAGATATGACCGAGTCGGCCAGTATTTACACTGGACAATATGTCGGCATTAAAAATTCAAAACCACTGACAAATGGTATAAACACCATCCTGAAGCTGTGACTGAGGGAAAAAATGTGTCGATTCTCTGAGACTTTCCCGTACATACCGACAAAACTATAAAAGCTAATAAACAGGATATTATTATAAAAGAACTGACAAAAAAGCGTGTTTATTAATTGACATGAGTATTTTTTGCGATCATAATATAGTGGCGAAAGAATTTGACAAGATCAGTAAATATAAAGACTTGCTAATAGAAATTGAAAAAATGTGGCATCTCAAGGCGACTACAGTACCAGTGATTGTAGGAGCTCTAGGAATGATAGAAAAAGGTACTGAAAATGATACCAGGTTTACCATCCCTACAGGAAGTGCAAAAAATCGTGTTAACTGGAATTATTCATGTACTGAGAAGAGCATTATCGCTGTGAAAACAACATCCATCCATGAATTTATTTATTTACTAACTTTTTAAATACATATTTTACCTGTGAATTTGCGTGTGTAATCTGGGAATGCATACAATGAGCTTCCCTGTCCTAGGTGTACGGAAAACACTCGGCGAGAAATGGAAGAAAATTTGAAGAAAGGAGAAAAAAACAATGATGATGATGATGATGACGATAAAAACTATTCCCGGAGATAAATCTGTCAACAAAATAAATACAGACGAATACATATCTGTTAGCCTTAAGAAGCTACTTTACGAGCAATGTTTTCATTTAGAGAACTCGGAGGCAGTGTTGTCTCAAAAAATTAATCTTAAATCAGACATATCCGTCCCCGAATATCAACGTCCAAGCTCGTGATGCTTCAATGATAACAAAGCAAAATACAAACCGGATCAGCCGTCACCCGGATCACCAAGGGCCGCGTACTCGAGTGAGGAACCAGATTGGGTGCGAAAAATCAGCTACTGGTTCAAATCTTCCCGAAACACAGTAGCTGGAAGCACCCCACAACCGTAATATTCCAACAGATGGCCATCCACGTTCGTCATCAAATAACCAAAAGAAAACGAAAGTAAAATGGTAAAGGGGGAGATAATAAAGAAGTTCTTAAGGCCTTCTATCATGCCCTTAGTTTCTCACAAATAAATCTAATACTGAACAAACCTACTTAAGCTTGAGACAGAAGCCCCTTCAAGTAAGATCCTACATAGACAGTAACAAACTTTCCAGCGTCAAAAGACACATTATGAAAAAGAAATTACTAACTGAATTAGAGATTGACTAAATTAAGCAATCAATAAGGGGTAAAAGGAACGAAGTTGCAGCTAAGGAAGATACTACAGAGGAAATAATTATAAACCGAACGGGGTCTGATGAAAATGCAGTAATGATAGAAAGTGTCAATGTAACTGATTAGCAAAGTGAAATACTCTCTGAACCAACCATAAACACCAATGCAGATGAAAATCAAATACATGAAGAAAGTCAGACAGAAATTAACCCAACTGAACTAAATGATCTAAAAAATCGAATCATGATTGAATGGCTGAAAATTAAAGAAACCAGTATGAATGAACGTGGCGGTCTCCCAAATTCGCAACTGTAACCAAAATCTGACAGTAATTGGTGAAATCCACCTTGCACTTAAGGATATAATTTCTGCTAATGATGTTGATATTACATATCTAAACCACCCGTACTATGTATCTGCGATGATCTCAACGATACTATATAGTGAAAAGATTAGAAAACGAGAATATTCCCACAAAAAGCTTACTTGGCAAGAGCGTATTCAATATCAAATTGAGCTACTTAGGTCTGACATACAATGTTTGAAAAACCTTATGTTTGACAAGTCTATCAAACAAAAAATCTGAAAATTAAAGAAAAAGTATAATATGAAAACCATACTTGACCTCGATACCATCATAGAAACTATCAAGTAGAAAGGTATGTGCTAAAGCTACTCGCATAGCAAGGTATGAAAAGCGCGTTAGATTCTTCAAGGACAACAGCATGTTCAAAATTAACCTAAAAAAGTTTTACAGGAAGATAGGGAAAATACCAGCTACAGTAAAGTCTGTCCCATCGAAAGAAGAAGTACAGGAATTTTGGGATAAAATTTGGGCAGAAGAAAAAACACACAATGAAAAGGCCCCTTTGATTGATAGAATATCTACTGACTTAGACTCCTTAGAAGGGGAAGAGTGGGAGGGTATCAAGGTAGAGGATGTAAGATCTGCTCTCAGGAAGTCAAGCAAATGGAAGTCTCCAAAAAAGGTTAAAATTCCTAATTTCTGGTTGAATGCCTTCCCAGAGAGCCATGAACTGCTAAAGAACTTTACAACGATGTTTTGCAACAGTCTAGTATCATGCCCTCTTGGATAGTTAATGGTTTAACATTCCTATTTCCAAAAAGTGAAAAAACAAATGAACCGAAAAATTATAGACCCATAACCTGCTTAACAACAATGTATAAAATACTAACATCTGTCTTGGCTGAAAATACCTATAGTTTTTAATAGAAAGTGGCATATTTCCTAATGAGCGAAAAGGATGTAAACGAGGGCCCTACGGTTTTTAAAATCAGCTACTCATCAATAAGATGGTCTTGGAAGATTGTCGCAAATGACACAAAAACTTGTCGATAGCCTGGATAGACTATAAAATAGTTTTGGATATTCTACCATATAGCTGGATTAAGAAATATCTGGAAATGTAAAAAATAGCACCTACTCTGCGAAACTTCTTCTGTTAGTATAAGATCATGGAGAACCACACTAACTTTGAACAGTGACAATGAATCTCTAAATGCTGGAGATGTTAGAATTTCATGTGGCATTTTCCAGGGTAACTCTCTATCATCACTCCTATTTTGTCTAGCCTTGATACCGCTCTCAAAATTGCTCAATGATGCATAGTACGGTTATAAAATGTTTGATAAAAATATGAATGATCTCTTTCACATGGCTGATTTAAAGCTCTTTGCAAAAAATGATCTATAACTACAGAGCTTACTTGCAATTGTTAAACAATTCAGAGATGATATCAGGATTCAATTTAGCCTCGATAAATGTACAAAAGCTACCTTTATCAAAGGAAAAATTATAGAAACATCCAATGTTAATCTTGACAAACAGAATGTTGTAAAGGAGTTAGAACCAGCGGAGAGCTACAAATACCTAGGAGTATTTGAATGTTATGGAATAAAACATTCAATGATGAGGGAAAGGATCAGGAGAGATCGTTGTCGCAGAGTAAGAGCAAAATTCAAAAAACAGAAATGAATGCAAGAAACAGGATCGAAGCGATCAATGCTCTAGCCATACCAGTCGTGACTTACAGTTTCAATATCGTTAACTAGTCAATTACCGAAATATGTAATCTTGACAGAAAAATATGAAAATTGTTGATAATGCATAGAATGCACCACCCTAAAGCAAATGTAGAACGGCTTTACATGCCAAGAAAAGAGGGTAGCCGTGGACTTTTACAACTGGAATTAACAATGAAGATTGCCAAATTGACTTAAACACCTACCTGAAAAACTCTGATAACTGGATGTTAAAACTTGTATTAAAGCACGAAAACAAGAAAGCATCATACTCAGTAACAAAAGAGGCAAAGAAATAGCTACGTGAATTCCAAATACAACAAATCCTAGAATTAGACGTACTGGAAACAAGCACAGAAAAAGCTAAGCGTATGAGAACACGTGCTAAAACTGCTGCCTTAGATATTCTTACTGATAAATGGCAAGAAAAACCTCTCAATTGCAAATACCCAAAGAGAGCTAATAATGCCGATGTTGACAAAACCCTTACCCATCAAAGGTTAGTGTCTCCCGGCTTAAAATCAGATACAGAAGGGGTTATCATAGCAGCCCAAGATCAATGCCTACCTACAAGGAACTACCAAACCAACATATTAAAGAACGGCAGAAGCCCAACATGTCGTGTATGTAAACAACAAAATGAAACCATCGATCATGTTATCTCCATGTGCAGTCTTTTGCACCTACAGGGTATCTCACCAGGCATGACAGAGCAGTACAATATATTCACTGGATAATGTACGCATTCGCCATCTCCGCTCGACCTTTCAGGGACAGCTTCCTCTCGGCCCATTTCTGGGTGAGATTCGCCACTCTGCTTGTCACCCCAGCCACCTGGAGGTCCGGACCAAACCAAACTCCGAGCAACTTAACGGGACCGTCTGTCCAGCATCCCAAGACGCTGTTGGACGGCATTGCCTTGTCTCTCCAAGTGCCGAGTTGCGAACCTACTGACTTTCCGCGTTACCGCTTCATATTCTTGTAGTGTTTCGCCAATCAGGTTTATATGCCTGTGGTTCGACATATGACACTATAACAGTGACATCATCAGCATAAGCGGATACACCTCTCCCATATCCTAAATCTATCGGGACACCCCTCAAAGCCTCTAACATCCGCAGTAACGACTCAAAAGTTAGTATATGCAGAAGGGAAGAGAGAGGGCACCCTTGACGGACCGAATGCAAAATGTTGAATGGCTCTAACAGATAACCATTTACTCGAACCACCGAGCAGATGCCGCTGTACAAAACAGCGATCCAACTGCGGAAAATTGGACCGAAACTGGCTGCTTTGAGGACAGCTGCCAAGTATTGATGGTCGACCCTATCAAAGGCTTTAGATTAATCTAAATTGATCAGAGCCCCACCCATACCAGCTTCGTTACCCACCCTTTCTGTGATGTAACTCATAAGATGGAGTTTATTGCGAATAGTCCTGGTGGGATGGCGTATGTTTGCACCTCGCCAACTAGCTTGTCCAAGACAAGCGGCAACCTCTTGGCTAACACCTTGGCCAAAATCTTCGACTCTGCATTAAGCAGAGTGATCGATCTGAAATTCCTTGTTTTGGTCTTTTCTCAGCAGTGTCACAGCAACTCGACAGACAAACGTTGTAATTCTCCCATTCTGCTGCCAGTTGCAGTAGAACAGTCGAGCAAAGTGCCGCTGAAAAACCGTACACATCTATTTCGGTTCGAACACCATGCATCCGCTCTGGTCTACCAAAGACCAAATGGTGGATTTATTGTTACTTTTCACCTCCGCCACGCGGGACCATCGTGACGTTTTTAATGATACCTGTCCTAAGCGCTTCATCTAACAGATCACAAATTTGTGGTTTGTGTAACCGACCATGTGAAATTGTGGACAAACTATGCTATCCTTGTCCGCTGGCCTACAAAACACCCTATCTAAATACGATCTAGATGACCCGATGGAGTTTGTCCAAGTCCACATTGGCACATTCGGGTAATCTAGTCAGTACCTGTCAGACAATTGAAAACGTCTGAGCAGGTTTTTGAGGCTTTTGCACCCTACCCCACCCCCTCCTATCAGATACTCCCACGCAATCGAAACGTCCATCAAAGACAGCATTCCACTCCCCTAATAATGCTAGAGTCCGAGACGTTCCCAGGAAAACCTCCAGATGCTTGAAGTAATCAGACCGCGCTGCCTCTGTCGGAGCAAAGGCAGCCACCAGTCTGAAAGCACCGTCGTCACTGCTGTTCACATCTAGGACCACCAACTTACCTTCTGGATCCAAGAAGACTGCCTTTATTGTCAAATGCAAACCCTTCTGGGAGAGCACCACAGTACCACTACCGCACCTTTCCGGCCGACACGGAGATAGAAAAATCTCGTATCCACCGAAAAAGTTGACGCGATCCCGTGGGTCAGATAGTCTAGATTCACTAATGGCTGCAACATCTACACTAAGGGACCTCAAGTCGTTTAAAAGGTGACCTTGTTTCCAAGGCGACCCGATGCTTCTGACATTTATACAACCTATTCTGAGTATCACCTTGGTAAAATAAATTTAGGATGGAGAAGATCTCTACTTACCACTGTTGTCTCGCAGGGGTGTCCACCTGGTCTTTGATGTGGACGTTTCCACAAGGTTTTTGTAAAGTCTCTTAGAGAATGTCTTCTGGAAAGACCCAACAGCATCTGAAAAATTAATTTTCAATATGTTGGAGATGTCCTGTTTTAGTTTTAAAAAGTGTATGTGTGGTGGTGGTGTATTGTGTGTTGGAAAGCCAAAGTCTTCCATTGTGGTGTCTGTGTTTTTTTCTGATGTATGTAACAAGGTGGATATTGTCGGTGTCAATGGCTGAGATTGGTGGTGTTTGTGCAGTCTGTTTGCGTTGTGCACTGTGTCGGGGTTTTGAGGTGGTAGTGCTGGTGAAGGTGATGTTGCTGTTGTTGTTTGTCGTGTGTGTGTGTTGCTGCTGTCTTCTTCTTCCAATCAGGACTTAGCCACAAAGAATAATATCTAATTCGAGCCTACTCTAAGCTTCTAAGAATGCGTGTGGCAACTTGAAGATCCACCCACCACACGCGATAGACTGGTGGTTGCACGGGCACGAAAGCTACGTTGTTATCCTCAATCCGTAATCGGTGGCTTTTAACGGGTGGAGAGCTGAAACATCCTGGGGTACAGAGGATTCGTAATCTAGACTAAGGTCTGAAAGTTTACCACACCATAGTGGGTTACACCATGGTTCCTCTGCCTTGTGGTAGAAGTAGGAAGAAAGAGAGAAAATTGTGGTGAAAGAGTACCGTGGGGGTTCTTACGACCGCGAGTCCGCTGCCCTAACCACTGGACCATTGCGCCTCCACTGTTGCTGCTGTTGGGAAGTTCATCCTGCTTATACCTCCCCCTCGTTTCTTCTACTGACTTTTTTTCTTTTTTTTAGGGGGAACTGTTTGCCACTTCCCCTTCTCGACCTCAGTACTCGAACAGTCCGAGTTGTTTTGGTCGGGAAATGGGATTTTCTCTGACTCTTCGTTTTGCTGGGGTTCGTTTTGCTACAGTAACTGTTGGCGGTGGTGTTACTACTACTGGTGGTAGTGGTACTCCAGCTGATGTTGGTGGTGGCACTCCGACTGGTGGTGGTGGTGGGGGGGGTAGTGGTGGTGGTACTCCGACTGGTGCTGGTGGTGGTACTCCGACTGGTGTTGGTGGTGGTCCTCCGACTGGTAGTGGTAGAGGTGGTACTCCGGCTGGTGTTTTTGCTGTTGGTGTTGGTGGTACCCTGGCGACGGCTGGACATGGCATCGCTCTTGCTGTTGCTGGTGGTGATGGGGTTGGTTTCTGCTGCTGCTGTTGTTGCTGCTGCTGCTACACTGGAAGTGCCCCCGTTTCTACTGTCGCTTGTGGCTTCCGACGCATCTCTGTATTTGGTGCAGTCGACCTTGAGGTGCTGATCACTTTCACAAAAGTAGCACATTCGGCCTCTTGCTCTCCACGGCCACGTGTAGTCTCTTGCCGTCTGGTAAGTTTATAGAGTCAGGGACAGAATTTAGGGCTTCTTGTTCAGTATGAACGAGGAGCTTCAATCCCTGACCTGTCCAACACTAATGTAGAATTTCCACTGGCCACATTGTCTGACTGGCGAGTGTTGTGAGCACTTGACGACATTACAGATGCCAAGCGCTCCGTCTCGGTCTTTGCTTGACCCATGCTACAGCTCTCTCAAAGAGAAAAGCTATGAAAGAAAACACGTCTAACAAAGGGCAGCTACACCTGTTCACAGTCAAGGAATTGCTGGAGATGTCGCAACTTCAACTCATGTCTGCGCATTGTCAGCTACGGTTTGCCCAGGCCTCCTCTCAGTGAATGTTAACTGCAAATAAAGCATCTGGCTAGTGGAAGGCGTCCCCTCCACGGAAAGGGGAAGAGCAGATATTCCAGTCCGGTCAGATGTGAATTGGGGCAAGGTACGAAGGTCAGGCGGTAAGAGATGACGGAGGTAATGTAATCTTTTGCTACTTCTCAACTTTCAGGGTTAGCTTTCTTACGGCTTATATGTGGGTAGGACTAGTCCCCTACTCGCTACTTCGTCCTAGTTTTCCTGCAAATGGAGATCTGGATCAAACTAGACTCCGTCCTGTCCGGCGCCCCACGACGTTGTTGGATGGCATCGACCTATCTCCAGATTCTAAGATGCAGACCACCGACTTTTTTTAGTTTATTTTTGCTCCTATCACCGCTTCGCAGCCCCTTATAGTTGTATCGATCACCTCGACGCGCTTGATATATAGACGTTGTCTCAATATACCGAAACGGATTTCCTGCATTCCGGTTCGTGCGGTATGCTCCTTAATATCTATAGCTTTCACAGTAGTAGTTCAAGAGTCAGTACTTGCAAAAAAGAGGAGATAATAATAATAATGGACCGAGCACACGATGTTGAAAGGTATCAGAGGTGATAATTCACCCTGACCGCCAAGTAAATGATGTATGTACGTTACGGCAACGGTTTTTTTAAAACTGTTTGTGTGATTAACAGTATGCTATAATGTTTTATGTCATCCTGTCTTTGTGATGTCAAAATTTGTGACAACTGAATAAAGAAGAACAGAAAATGATTAGCAAAGCAAAATTTGCTTGGAGAATGAGACCGCCTCCAGTTCGAAGATACTCTTGCAGTCTGCGTCATCTTCCAATAAACAACTGCTTTAGCAATCTACGCGGTATGCTGCATAAACATATCAAACAACTGCGGAAAGTGGAATCGAAATCTACTGCCGTGAGGACAACCACCACCAAATCAAAAGCTTTCGACTGACATAAGTTGATCTTTCAGCGATACCTTTCGGGAACAACCTCACTCATACTAAGTTCTTTAGACTCTCTAAAATGTAACGCTTTAGACGGAAGTTGTGCATAGATATGTTCGAGATGGTGTATGTTTGTGCATCACCAATCATACTACCGACAACAAGCGCCAACCTCTTCACTAACGCCTTGGGAAAAATCTTGAAATCTACGTTTAGCAGAGTTATAAGCCAAAAATTATTAATGTGGTCGCTTAACTTATTCCTGTGATGGGTAAGGTGTTCCTTTCCTCCTACAAGTGGTATGTATTTACACAAGTAATTCTTTATATACACTTTTGTTTTACTGTGCCACGGAAGTTTCCCATTCCGTCGAAGTATTTTGTTTTTAGTTTGTTGTTCTGAAGGCTTTTAGAAACTTTTATGAGCCAGTGTGACGGCGCGAAAAACTTTGAAAAAGAGTCCTGCTAACATGGTTTAAAATAAACAAAACTTGAAGAGCAACTCGAAGCGGATGTGTTGTTGGCACAATAATAATAATAATGATAATAATAATAATAATAATAATAATAATAATAATATAATAATAATAATAATAATAATAATAATACATGCCCTGATGCAGTATTAGACAGTGGCTCTCGTGGCTTCTGATCTTAACTGATTGGAAGTGTTATCATGTACATTGTTTTGCCTTGGTATAAAAGATGGGCTACAGCAAATATTCTACTCAATACCAGAGATTTGCTTGTCAGTTGTTTGACCTTAACCAGTTGAGCATGTCCCGTAGTGGCTGACGATATGTGCATCTCTGATCACGAGCAGAAGTAGTGGGGGAGCATCATAGCCGTGTGTTGAAAGGAATTCTTAGAGGTTTGGATAATTCACCTTTAGAAACATTGGTGTTTCGCTCAACATCCTTAAACAACCCTTTTTCAGGGACCTTTTGAGCGGGATAGGCTACTCGACCAGAAGAAAATTCTAACTGGCCCTGCCTGCAAGGTCATGCACTGTTTATCTTGATATGAGATCACCATATCGCGCACATATGGTTGTGATACATGTGCCTAGTGTACCCTTATCAGACGAGTAGTCATGATGGTTATACTGGGCTGCGTATATTTTACCCCAGTGTCACTTTGAAGGCATGCGCTGCTCTCTCACTCAATAATTATAAAAAAGTCGTATTGATCTGTGCTATAGGCACAAGGGCTGAAATTTTTGGGAAGAGATTAAGTCGATAACATCGATCCCAGTACTCAACTGATACTTAATTTATCGACCTCGAAAGATGAAAGGCAAAGTCTACCTAGGCGTAATTTGAACTCAGAACGTCTTTGAGACGGACGAAATACTGCTAAGTATTTTTCCGGCGCGCTAACAATTCTGCCAGCTCGTCGCCTTAATAATAATAATGATACAGGTGCTTGGTACCAACATATACCGGAAAAGGTAATGGACGGAAAGGAGAAGGCAAAAATCCTCTGAGACTTTGACTTCCAGACAGACAAGGTATTAGAGCAACGAAAGCCGGATATAGTAACCTTTAGAAGAGGTAAGCAAGAGTGACTAATTATTGACGTGGCAGTGCCAGGAGATCAATTTATCATCATGAAAGAAAGAGAAAATGTTGATAAATATGGAGACATGAGAACTGAGATCGCTAAGATGTGGCAGCTACGAGAGTCAAACATAAAGGTTATCCTTATTGTTATCGGAGCATTGGGTTCAATACCATCCAATCTGAAAAAAAACATCTGAAAACTTTAAAATACCCTACAATCTAGGTGTATTGCAAAAGTCGGCATTACTTGGAGCTACACGCTCATTGCGTAGAGTACTGTCTGTCTGAGGTCCTTGTAACATGACAAACACTACAAACTCCTAGTAGACACAATATCTTCAACCTCACGATATTGTATGCTGTGCTACGTCTTTAATAATAATAATAATAACCCTTTCTGTTATAGGCACAAGGCCTGAAATTGCGTAGGAGGGTGCCAGTTGATTAGATCGACCCAAAAAGAAATGAAAGGCAAAGTCGACCTCAACGGAATTTGAACACGGGACATAAAGACGATAGAAATAGCGCTAAGGTTTTTGGCCGGCGTGCTAACGATTCTACAAGCCCACTGCATTCAATGCTAGATTAATTTAGTAACATATCTTTAATGTTGGTATTTGAGCCCAGACAACGCTGGGCAAGTCGTACTGATCTGAATTATGTTTGGTTTCGCATCTTTATTGCGGAATATATTGCTACAAGACGCAGTGTTCAAAAACACACGGTCTCCATTTGAAAGACTAAGTTTTTGTTGTTGTTGTTGTTGTTGTTGTTATCTAACTCCAGGTCAACTAAGATCAAACTTACCTATGATGAAAGGCATTTCAACTGTGGCCATTCCATCTTATTTCAATAGTATCTACGCTGTCTTTATTTTGAAAACGATAATGCATAATACTAGTGGAAATTTGGCCGTTGTATCTAGCAGGTCGTGCAACCATAAAGAGTCTAACTCGCTGGCTCAGAAGAATTGCAGGTTGTTGATGTCGGCCCAGATTCTCCAGATCTATGAGCAAAAATGTTCCATCTGTAACCAGCCCGTCTGTTTTTTTAACTCAGAACCAAAAGCCGGAAGAAATAACACGAAGCCTTTTGTCCGGCATGCTAATGATTCTGGCAGCTCGCCGCCTCAATAATAATAATAATAGACTCTGATTTAGGCACATGGCTACTTTACTTAATTTTATCAACCCCAGAGGTATGAAAGTCAAAGTTTGCCTTGTCGGAGTTTGAACTCAGAAGATAAAGAGTCATAACATATACCACAAAGCATTTTTCCGATGCTTTAATGATTCTGCTAATCTACCGCTCTTTTTGACATTGATAATGATAATGATAATGATAATAATAATAATAATAATAATAATAATAATAATAATAATAATAACAAGCATTGCACTCGGATTCAATTGCTTTCAGATGTACCAGCTGAAGATTGCCGCATACAGGAGTAGTACCAGACTATTATTTCTTGAAAAGAAACAAAGTGGAATTGGAGGAAGTATCTATATACGAAAATTTGTTCCTCGTCGTGCTGCAATTGCCACACTCACAGAGAGATCTCTAAATTATGCTGTTGAATACGCTGAAACATTTTTCGACTGAAAATTTCAATTTTTGTAAAAAGGAAAAGGAAATCAAAGCTGGAGAATTTGTTTTAATTATATTTACCTTTATTTTCTCTTCATACATCATTTTTATGATCCATTTGCAGAATTTTTATTTTTATGAATTACCTACAGAATTCCTAATAAATTTATTGACTGACAAATATTAACAGCCTTAACACCAACAAGAACAATAACGGTGAAGACAGCAACAGCAACAGCAACAAAGATAACAACAGAAGACATTGCAATGTATTACATGAATTATTTGATCTTTTTTTTAGTCTGGGATTCCGACTGAAAATAATAAAAATCAGAAAATGAAGATTTGTATAGTATTTATTAATTATTCCTATTATTTTTGATGATTGACAACTTCTCGTAATATCTACTAAAGTCATCATTTTTAGTGACTTAAATGAACCCAGCTCTTGACTCGATCCAACGTTGCAGATTAAGTTCTAAAAATAGCAAGCAAATATTTCCTGTATCAGACTTTACCACCAAAGAAAAACAAATACATAGAATGTTCTAGGAGCAGTATATCTGGAAAAATAGAAACGAGCTTGTCGTAATTGTAATACCTTTCTATCGGAGAGCTAATCTGGAGCTAAGTAACCACCATTCTACACGGCACCCATCTTCTGACACAGCGATGGATGAGTCGTTTGCTATTCAGTACTATCTACAACAGCTAATATCTTTATCCCGCCGTTTACGTCAGCAATGCATCGACACTCCAAATTCAATCGACACTCCAATCGACACATAACATATTTCTCGGATACGGAAATACGAACAATCCCTGACAACGATTAAACTGAAATATAGTCGGTCTTTTTCATAGCGCGCCAAAAGAAAAAGCTTTTCACCATCTATGTATTCAGGGCGTCTTTTGCAGGAGCCGAATTTGTTTTATGCACAGCGACCGTTCACGACCACAATGCCTAATACGCCCTGCATTTCTTTCGAGGTACTTACCAAACTATTGTTTGTTCCTTCTCGCGCCCTCATACGTTTCCCGGTTTCCTTAGCGTATAGGTTCCCCCACATGGACGGGACGCCGGTCCGTCCCAGGTGAGCTGCATGATGCAGGAGGAAAGAGTGAGAGAAAGTTGTGGCGAAAGAGTCAGCAGAAGTTCGTCATTAACTTCTGCAGGAGCCGCATGGAGCTTAGGCGTTTTCGCTCATAAACACACATATCGCCCGGTCTGAGATTCGAACCCGAAATCCATCGACCGCGAATCCACTAGGCCATGTGCCTCCACTCACCAAACTATACACACATATCGCTAGAATATTCCTGCAACACTACGCAATGAGAATAACAACTTCTCCGCTCCCGTACTGAGAACCTTACTGACACAACTAACAAGGCTCTGTACTGCATTATATTCAGATTTATTTGAATATGGACATGTATACAGTTTCACGCTTACAAGTAGTTCATATTTTCTCTCTTGATATCTAAGATCCATGTTTTGCATCACATCTACCTTTCAATGCACACTTTTTCGTGTACTCATTGAAAAATACATAAAGTTCTCACTTCAATTTCTAATGGCCAACATTAAGTTCTCGTTTCAACGGGAGGATGGAGAGTGTAACGTGAAAATTTTGCCGAGTATCGAACCGCTCGTTTTTCTTTTTGTTTATGCTGGATCTCCTCTTGTTTCCCTCTTGTTCTCATTTCCACCCTGCATTGCATCATGTAAAACTTCCATTTGTGAGTTCAAATCCTGTCAGGGTTAATACTTGTTGCCACAGGGTTTCATCAAATAGGGTTAATTTCTCGGTGGGCAGTTTAGCTTAATGGTAAAGCACTTGAGTGGAGTCTTCAAGAGATGTGGGTTCGAGTCCCTCGGCTATTTGCTGACAATTTTTTTTCCGCTTTGTAAAGGTAATTCACCCACTGTTTCTGCTGTTCTAACGGCGTCTCGGCGTTCGAAAATAAATTACTTACAACACGCATTTCGGTACATATTAAAAAAAAACTAATGTTAGTTTATTTATATATATATATATAAATGTTATTTTATTTATATATTATATATAATATGTCTCTTATATAAAATGCATTCTGTCTGTCTGTGAGTGTGTGGCTTCTAGGACCTCGGGCATCCTCCATCCGATTGCGCTCAAATTTGATATGTTCATACTGATGGTATCAGGGCGTGTATAAGTCTTGAAAAAATTGCAAAAATCGATTCCAGGTGAGAATGCGATCGATAAAGCCGTGGGAAATCGTTTTTCTTTGGAATAGAAAAAAGTCTATCTTTATTTCTTCTTTTGCTGGTGTCTCAAATTTAGGTTAAATCTGTGTTTCTCAAAGGGGAAGCCTACAGGACGGTCGGACAAGTTGTTTTGAAAACTTTGGCTTAAATGTTTGACAACTCAGCACGGACAATTGGACGGGAGGCGTTTGCTCGTAGGTATATATATATATATTATATATATATATATATATATATATATATATATATATATATATATAGAGAGAGAGAGAGAGAGAGAGAGAGAGATAGTAAGAAAGATATACATATATATAATGAAAGTACATTGTGATAGAAACTAGAAGTGACGACTGAGTGATCCCATAATTTCATATAAATACAATATAACGTACCAATGTATCCAACACATAAACTCACATATCTTTAATATAACATGAAAAACGTACATATGTATTATTAAAAATAACAATCACATTAACGGGAAAATATAATCGTCATTGATGCACGAAAGGAGATTTGTAAGTAGTTTTCCACGATCTCTAAATATGTTTCGTCACACATGTTCCTCAAGATATGACATAAATAAACCACCATTAGCCCCACATTGTCGCCTGAGTTTTTTCTTGGTGAGCATCCATCGCCCTAGTATAGTCCATATATGGATGCTTTCATCGTTTGGATCGACCCAATTGAGTGAATGTTTAACAACTTCATAATTATAGAAGTTGTTGAGATCCACATAGGAAGCCTACCCATCAGATATCAAACGTGATTCGTGAAATTTTGGCATATCACTCATCACTTCCGGTTTCTATCGCAATATACTTTCATTTTAAACCAACAATTTACTTTCAGTCTTTTACGACGGTAAATAGCATGTTAACCCAAAACAAATCGTACTCCAATACCAAAGGCTGACTAGAATAGTCTTTTATCGAAGCCGATAAAATGTCACAACTATTATTCCTCTGAGTTTCTGAGCAACAGTTTCTGAAATCACTTCAGCTTCAATAAAATTGTATGCATGCGTGCGTATGTGTTGTAGGGAATTAGTAATTATGGTAAAGCCCTCCCAAGTAATAAGTGGAATTAACCAGTCACTATCGGTAAGGTGACGTCAGCCTGTATCGAGAGAGTACGTGGAGTATGTTTTACACTGTGTTGACAGTCGTGTCTGTGCTGATATAGTAATCATACTGTGATACTGAGTGAACGTTGTAACGATCCAAACTTTTGAGGATAATAACACTGTACGACTGGGAGTCATACAGTGCCAGTTAGCACATTGTATCGACGATTTCGGAATATAACAATTTCTGTCAGGGCGACAATCGTCGTCAAAAGACATATACAATTCTTTACTCTTTTACTCTTTTACTTGTTTCAGTCATTTGACTACGGCAATGCTGTAGCACCACCTTTAGTCGAGCAAATCGACCCCAAGACTTATTCTTTGTAAGCCTTGTACTTATTCTATCGGTTACTTTTGCCGAACCGCTAAGTTACGGGGACGTAAACACACCAGCATCGGTTGCCAAGCGATCTTGGAGGACAAACAGACACACAAATACACACACACAACACACACACACACACACACACACACACACACACACACATATATATATATATATATATATATATATACATGAAAAAGCAAGTCAAAAATAGAAAATGCTAAGATAATTTTATAGTGAATCTTTCAGTACCGGTTTCGGTCATTTTGAGACCTTTTCAACTGTAACGTGTAGTAGTGTTCAGATATAAGTGGCATTCTGCCTTTCTCTAACTCCCTTGTTTGCACTTGTGTGTTCGAGGTCGTTGTGAGTTCTTGGTAGGGTAGGAGAAGCAGAAGGCTGATGTGGAGAGGGGGTGGGGAAATCTGGGAATGCCTTGATGGTCGTATTTTGAATGGTCAGTGGCGGACAGCAGTCGCAGTTCAATTCAGGAATTGTTTATGGAATTTGCGTAGGCGTTATACTGAAAGGCATTAGTGACAAGGTTAAGGGGTAGAAGGTGGAGAAGTAGAAGAAGAAGAAGATGACGATGTTGATGATGATGATGATGATGAGAAGAAGAAGAAGAAGAAGAAGAAGAAGAAGAAGAAGAAGAAGAAGGAGAAGGAGAAGATGATGATGATGATGGTGGTGATGATGATGACGACGATGATGATGATAATGATGATGATGAAGAAGAAGAGGAAGAAGAAGAAAAAAACAGAGAAGGGAGAATATGAATGGGTGAAAGTATAGCTGTGATGGGGCTGATTAGTAATGGATTCTATGGAATGTAATATTTGTGTGTGTATATATTTCTTTTATTCTAAAGTTGAGGTATATTAATTTTTTGTCGTAGACCCGTTAAGAAGTGGCCTGTATTTTGTAATAAAGAGATTTTCTTTACTTATTCGTTGTCTCGAGGTTGTATCGTCCCTAAATTGGTAGAGGGGGAAAATCCTGAAGTTTGGTGTTTTTTTGTTGGCGCAAGTATCTATGTGTTGGCTAAAAGCTATTTTTCTGTTTTGGGGAATTTTTATCTGGGATCTGTGCAGGGCCATTCGTTTACGCAAACCATTTTTTGTTTGGCCTATGTACTGCTCATGACACCCGGAGCAGGTTAGTGAGTATATTAGGTTCTCCGAAGCACATGTGAAGTTGCTTTTCACTGTAAACCGTTGTCCCTGTTTGAAGAAGAACTCTGATCCCTCAATTAGATAGTCGCATATCCCGCAATTGGGTCTTCCACATTTTTTTACTGTCGGCTTCTGTGTTGAAGAGTGAATTCGGGCTTGTGTTAGGAGACTTTTCATGGATCTAGGCTGTCTTTTGCTTTTTATGATCGTGTGTGTTTGGAGGATTGTGTTCATTCTGTGGCCTTTTTTTTAGGAGGGGTATGTTGTGGAGGATGTTGCCGAAGGCTTCGTTATTGAGAGGGTTGTGTGTGGAGATGTATGGTAAGGCTTTTGGTTGTGAGTTTTTCTTTGATTTGGGATGTCTCAGTTCCTTGATGTTAAGTTGAAGGGCACGTTGAATGCACTTGTCAATAAGTGAAGGTGGATAGTTCCTGGTGATAAGGGTATCTTTTAGTTCTTGTAGTCGTGTGTCTGGTGTTTGCGTTAGAGACTATAGTGCATATCCTTTTTGCTAGATTGAAGGGGATATTCATCCTGGTGTGTCTGGGGTGGCATGAATTGAATGGAAGATATTGCTTAGAGTCTGTAGGCTTATAGTATATGTCTGTTTCTATTATATTATTAGCTTTCTTAATGAGGATATCGAGGAAGGGGAATTGTTGTTGGCTATATTCCATCGTGAATTGGATGTTTACGTCCAGCCCGTTTAAAATTTCCTGGAATTCTATGAGTTTTTCTATATTTTTATGCCAAAGAATGAAACAGTCATCTAGATATCTCTTCCAGTTGTTTTCTATGTAGATGGAGAAAGGGCTGCCATATCTTTCTAGAACCTTACGATACAGACTGATCTCTAGGTATCCTATGACTAGGTTGGCAAAGGAGGGGGCCATTCGTGTACCCATCGCAGTCCCCGATTTTTGTCGGTAGAATTTGTCATTGAAGGCGAAGAAGTTATATTCCAGGATGAATTTAACCCCTTCAATCACGAATTCTTTTTTGATGCAGTGTGGTAGTTCGTTGGCGTGATTCTCTAGCCAGAATTGGATTGCCTCTAGTCCTAGGTTGTGGGGGATATTGGAGTAGAGGTTGACTACATCGAAGGATACCAGTATGGTGTTTTTGCTTATAGTATTCGGTAGGTGATTGAGCATATCTAAGTCGTCCCTTATATAGCTTTTGACATGTTTGAGGAGTGGTTTTAACAGGGTGTCTAAAAAGTTACTGAGGTTTCGCATGCGGGACCTGCTATTATGGGTCTCAATTTGAGGTCATTAGGATTAGGGACTTTAATTATTTTGTCTGTAGCTATCTTGCATGCGTTGCTTATTTTTTCACTTTTGTGGATCTTAGGTATACCGTAGAATTGGCTAGTTTTACTTGTGAAATTGGTCATATAATCATATTCTTTGTCGGTGAGCCCTGCTTTGTATGGGTTTAATATGGATTTTAGTTCCCTCATTATTTTTTGTTGACTGTAGTTTTGTGCCTTTTCATAGTATGTTGTGTCTTCCAGCATAGAAAGTACCAAAGTTATGTAAAATGTCGTATCCATTAAGACAACAGCACTCCCTTTATCGGCCTCTTTGATTGTTATTGTTTTATCTTGTTTTAATTTGTTCAACTCAGCCCATTCTTTTTTGCTGAAGTTTGGTTTGTGTTTTTGTTTGTGCATATGTTGATATGGGTAATTAGATATGTGGTCACAGAAATCATCAAGTGTTTTGTTCTTACCTTTCGAGGGGGTGTAGTTACTCCTATTTCTGGCTAACGATTCGTCCTCGTTGTATTTATCGTATAGCTCCTCAGTAAGTCTTAATTTTCTGCAGAATTCTGCGATGTCTTCTTTCATTTCGTTGTAGTTGGGGTGTTGTGGGGTGGGTGTAAACTTGAGTCCTTTGGAAAGTATGTTTATTTGGTTTGCTGTTAGTTCCTTGTGAGTTAGATTGATAACTTTTATTACTTTTGGTTCCTCCTGCTTGTTTGGTGCTATCTTGTGTCTCTGTGTTTGCGTATTGGGTCTAAAAAATGAATGCGGTGGTTGGGACGGTAGCTATTATATAGTTGTTCTTTGTTGATGTGGGGTCTCCTGTTGTGATTTATGGTGTGTGTTCTTGGAGCAGTATTGAGGAGAGCATCCCGATATCCCATATTCGGGTGTGGTGTTCTAGGAGGCCTTCGTTGGTAATCATTGTAAGTGGTGTGGATTTGTTGTGCATGGTTGTTTAACCGGTTGATGGGACGGAGATTTCGTTGGTAACTCTTTTGGGTGGGGATAAGGTTGCAGTGTCTATGCTGTGGGTGTTGATTTATCCTTTCTCTGCTTGAAGTGGGGGTATTCCTGATATTGTAACGCTGGCTGCTTACAGAGTGAAGGTTCCGATTTTTAGACAGGTGTATATCGGTGTTTGGGTGTTGTTTTGGTTTTCTTATTTTCTGGAAAGGGTTGTTGGAGGCGTGCTCTGTTTGAAAGACGGCTTCATAGTCTGAGAACCAAATGGCGCTTTTCTCCCAGCGTTATCTGCTCCGGGTGTCATGAGCAGTACATAGGCCAAACAAAAAATGGTTTGCGTAAACGAATGGCCCTGCACAGATCCCAGATAAAAATTCCCTAAAACAGAAAAATAGCTTTTAGCCAACACATAGATACTTGCGCCAACAAAAAAACACCAAACTTCAGGATTTTCCCCCTCTACCAATTTAGGGACGATACAACCTCGAGACAACGAATAAGTAAAGAAAATCTCTTTATTACAAAATACAGGCCACTTCTTAACGGGTCTACGACAAACAATTAATATACCTCAACTTTAGAATAAAAGAAATATATACACACACAAATATTACATTCCATAGAATCCATTACTAATCAGCCCCATCACAGCTATACTTTCACCCATTCATATTCTCCCTTCTCTGTTTTTTTCTTCTTCTTCCTCTTCTTCTTCATCATCATCATTATCATCATCATCGTCGTCATCATCATCACCACCACCATCATCATCATCTTCTCCTCCTTCTTCTTCTTCTTCTTCTTCATCATCATCATCATCAACATTGTCATCTTCTTCTTCTACTTCTCCACCTTCTACCCCTTAACCTTGTCACTAATGCCTTTCAGTATAACGCCTACGCAAATTCCATAAACAATTCCTGAATTGAACTGCGACTGCTGTCCGCCACTGACCATTCAAAATACGACCATCAAGGCATTCCCAGATTTCCCCACCCCCTCTCCACATCAGCCTTCTGCTTCTCCTACCCTACCAAGAACTCACAACGACCTCGAACACACAAGTGCAAACAAGGGAGTCAGAGAAAGGCAGAATGCCACTTATATCTGAACACTACTATAGAAATATTCCCTTAAAAAAACTTTTCTTCTAATTTTTCTAAATTTAATTATTTAATCGTTACAGTTGAAAAGGTCTCAAAATGACCGAAACCGGTACTGAAAGATTCACTATAAAATTATCTTAGCATTTTCTATTTTTGACTTGTTTTTTCATATATATATCAACTCGTGTGTTCCTTTCCACCCTTATACATATATATATACATATACATTTATACCACGGGCTTCTTTTCAGTTTCCGTCTACCAAATCCACTCACAAGGCTTTGGTCGGTCCGAGGCTATAGCATAAGACACTTGCCCAAGGTGCCACACAGTGGGACTTAACCCAGAACCATGTGGTTAGTAAGCAAGCTACTTACCACACAGCCACTCCTGAGCCTACACAGTGGCAAAATATCGCTTTATAAGAGTGTGACAGTGTGTGTGTGCGTGTACGCGTGTGTGTATTTGCGTGCGCGTGCGCGTGTAGTGTGTACGCATGCGTGCGTGCGTGTGTGTATGTATGGGTGTGCATGTGTGTGTGTTCGTACGTATATGTGTGTGTGTGTGTAAGCATACACATAAATACATATATGTACGCGCGCACAGATTAGTTCGTTCGGTTATACACACTTGTACATTGGATGTTGTCGAAAGAAATTGTTTTGATTTTAATATTTAGCTCGGAAGAAGAACCAAATGACAGTGGACTAGAAGATTCGTTAGAGCTTGAAGGTATGCAATATGAAATATAATTGCTTACAGTTGCATACTTCCAAATGTGAAGGTGCATGGCATAGCTTTTAAGGGGCTGCACTAACGATCGCAAGGTCATGGTTTCGCTTCCCAGACCGGGCAATGCGTTATGTTCTTGAGCAAAACACTTCATTTCACGTTGCTCCAGCCCACTCAGCTCTAAATAAGAAACCCCTGCAACAAACCGGCGTTCCATTCAGGAGGGCGAGATGTGATCTCGGTCTTTTATACGCCATGAAAATCTGGCAGATAGCCCCAAGATTCCTAGGATTCGAAGCGTTAAAGTCCAGGGATTGCTGATGATGACTGCGATGATGATACGAACAAGGAGGGATCACTTGACTCAATTGACTCCATTCTGTACTGACTTTATGGATTCTCCCACTCCAGGGATATGAAAAATAAACTTGACTTTGGTAATATTTGAACCGGAAACATATAACGACGCTCTTAAATACCAATCGGTATAATGGATATCTGTCGCTCTAATTTTTTTTCTGCACATGGAAGTTTTAGCGCGTGATCGTTTTAGCACGAGAACGGGGCGTTCAAACTGGAAGGTTCCTGAAAAGTCACTCCATTTTCCATGTATGCGTTCTCACTACGGTTTGTTGTCTGACGGACAGGTCTGTTTTTTTGCCAGTTGTTGAACGACTGCCATCTCTAGCAGACAGATGTCCAGTACAGAGGAAGGGTAAGACCCTGAAACCTGTTCTGGTCTACTGGTCACCGCTGGATGTATGGTGGACAGGGGAGCGGTTTCGCTTCCTTGCTCGCAATATATCGGACACGGGTTTTGTGTCGTTAACCAGCTGAAGGAGGCGTCCTCCTGGGGTTAAAAAAAGAGTAGTAACATTGTTCCATACAGAAGAGCCATGTTGAAGTGGCAAAAAGCATTACTTCTTAGTAGAGTTACTTCTTGCACCTCTTGTAGATATTTTAGAACAAAATGCTTTGTTCGTTATGTTTTGCTTGTTATAATACATATAACGCTTATCCGAGTAAAACCAGTTACGGGTTCTTTTCTTCTTTGCTGAAATCTAGCGGGTTATATTTTATTAGTCTAGTACTCGTGGTCCAAATTACACTTACAGCTGTTTCTAATATAAGCACGTAGCTGGCAATTTTGAACAGAGTGCTATCATCGATTTTATCGATCCCTGTGCCTGATTGGTATTTAATTTCGTCGACTCCGAAAAGCTAATAGGTAAAGTTAAACTCGGCGAAATTTGAACTCAGAACGTAAAGAACCCGAACAAATTTTGCAAGGAAGTATTTGTCCGCACTATAATGATTTTGCAAATCTACCGACCCTTTGGTAATACTCGGTTGCACATTTTGGTACAGGGCCAGCAATTTTGTGGGGAGGGCTCAAGTCGATTACATCGACAAGCTTGTGCTGATCGAGTACTTATTTTATCGACCACGAAAAGATGAAAGGCAAAATCGAGATCGGTAAATTTGAACTCAGAACATTAAGGCGAACGAAATGCCTATACGCATTTTGCTCGGCGTGTAAACGATTCTGCCAGCTCGCCGCATTATAAATAATAATAATAATAATAATATATAATAAAATAATAATAATAATGATAATAATGATAATAATTATACTAATAATAATAATATAATAATATAATAATAATAATAATATATAATAATATATTTAAATGTATATTTTAATACATATTTTAGCTGTGAATTTGCGTGTGTAATCTGGGAATGCATAATGAGCTTCTCTGCCCTAGGTGTACGGAAAACACTCGGCGAGAAACGGAAGAAAATTTGAAGAAAGAAGGAAATAAAAAATAATAATAATATAATAATAATAATAATAAATGCCCTGATGCAGTACCAGGCATGGGGCTTCATGGCTTCTGATCTTAACTGATTGGAAGTGTTATCATGTACATTGTTTTGTCTTGGTATAAAAGATGGGCTACAGCAATATTCTGCTCAATACCACAGATTTGCTTGTCAGTTGTTTGACCATAACCAGTTTAGCATGTCCCTTAGTGGCTGACGATATGTGGCATCTCTATTCACGAGCAGAAGTAGTGGGGGGAGCATCTAGCCATGTGTTGAGAGGGATTCTTTGGGGTTTGAATAGTTCACCTCTGGAAACATGGGTGGTTCTTTCAACATCCTTAAACAACTCTTATTCAGGGACCGTTTGAGCGGGATGGGCTACTCAACCTGAAGAAAATTCTAACTGGGGCCCCACCTGCAAGGTCATGTGCTGTTTATCTTGATATGAGATCACCATGTCGCGCACATATGGTTGTGATGCATGTGCCTGGTGTACCTTTATCAGACGGGTAGTCATGATGGGTATATTGGGCTTCGTATATTTTACACCAGTGTCACTTTGATGGCATGAACTGCTCTCTCACTCAATGATAATAATAATAATAATTATAATTATAATAATATAATAATGATAATAATAATGATAATAATAATAATAACAAGCATTGCTCTCGGATTCAATTGCTTTCAGATGTACCAGCTGCAGATTGCCGCATACAGGAGTAGTAAAGACTATTATTTCTTGAAAAGACACAAGTGGAATTGGAGGATGGATCTATATACGAAAATTTGTTCCTCGTCGTGCTGCAATTGCCACACTCACAGAAAGATCTCTAAATTATGCTGTTCAATACGCTGAAACATTTTTCGACTGAAAATTTCAAGTTTTGTAAAAAAAGAAAAAGGAAAAGGAAATCAAAGCTGGAGAATTTGTTTTATTATATTTACCTTTATTTTCTCTTCATGCATCATTTTTATGACCCATTTGCAGAATTTGTATTTTTATGAATTACCTTACAGAATTCCTAATAAATTTATTGACTGACAAATATTAACAGCCTTAACACCAACCAAGAACAACAACGGTGACAACGGCAACAACAACAACAACAGATAACAAGAAGACATTGTAATGTATTACATGAATTCTTTGGTCTTTTATTTAGTTTGGGTTCCGACTGATAATAATAAAAAAATCAAAATGAAGATTTGTATAGTATTTATTAATTATTATTTTTGATGATTGACCACTTCTCGTAATATCTACTAAAGTCATCATTTTTAGTGACTTATATGAACCCAGCTCTTGACTCGATCCAACGTTGCAGATTAAGTTCTAAAATAGCAAGCAAATATTTCCTGTATCAGACTTTACCACCAAAAAAAACAAAGGCATAGAATGTTCTAGGAGCAGTATATCTGGAAAAATAGAACGAGCTTGTCGTAATTGTAATACCTTTCTATCGGGAGCTAATCTGGAGCTAAATACAACCATTCTACACGGCACCCATCTTCTTGACACAGCGATGGATGAGTCGTTTGCTATTCAGTACTATCTACAACAGCTAATATCTTTATCCCCCGTATACGTCAGCAATGCGTCGACACTCCAAATACATCGCATAACATATTTCTCGGATACGGAAATACAAACAATCCCTGACAACGATTAAACTGAAATATAGTCGGTCTTTTTCATAGCGCGCCAAAAGGAAAAGCTTTACACCATCTATGTATTCAGGACGTCTTTTGCAGGAGCCGAATTTGTTTTATGCACAGCAACCGTTCACGACCACAATGCTGAACACACCCTGAATTTCTTTCAAGGTACTTATCAAACTATTGTTTGTTCCTTCTCGAGCCATGCCAGCTCATAAGGGCCGGTTTCCTGGTTTCCTTGGCGTATAGGTTCCCTACCTGGACAGGACGCTGGTCCGTCACAGGTGAGCTGTACGATGCAGGAGGAAAGAGTGAGAGAAAGTTGTGGCGAAAGAGTCAGCAGAAGTTCGTCATTCCCTCCTGCAGGAGCCGCATGGAGCTTAGGTGTTTTCGCTCATAAACACACATATCGCCCGGTCTGAGATTCGAACCCGAAATCCATCGACCGCGAATCCACTGCTCTAACCACTAGGCCATGTGCCTCCACTTACCAAACTATACACACATATCGCTAGAATATTTCTGCAACACTACGCAATGAGTATAACAACTTCTACGCTCTCGTATTGAGAAAACTTATTGACACAACTAACAAGGCTCTATACTGCATTATATTCAGATTTATTGAATATGGACATGTCTACAGTTTCGCGCTTACAAGTAGTTCATATTTTCTCTCTTGATATCTAAGATCCATGCTTTGCATCACATCTACCTTTCAATGCACACTTTTTCGTGTACTCTTGAAAAATACATAAAGTTCTCACTTCATTTTCTGCTGGCCAACATTAAGTTCTCGTTTCAACGGGAGGATGGAGAGTGTAACGTGAAAATTTTGCCGAGATTCGAACGGCTCGTCTTTCATTTTGTTTATGCTGGATCTCCTCTTGTTTCCCTCTTGTTCTCATTTCCACCACCCCACCACCGATAGTATGGTGTTTATACTATCGGTCATTTTTAACCTAACTGCTACGTTATGGGGACGAAAACAAACCAACATCGGTTGTAATCGGCGGCGCATAGTAACAAGTTGTCAGAAAGACACAAATGCGTCGTGTGTGTGTGTGGGTCTGTGTGTGCGTGGGTGAGGGTGTGTGTGTGTGTGTGTGTGTGTGCGTGTGTGTGCAAATTGACCCCGGGACTTATTCTTATCGGTTACTTTTACCGAACCGCTAAGTTACGGGGACGTAAACACACCAGCATCGGTTGCCAAGCGATCTTGGGGGACAAACAGACACACAAACACACACACACACACACACACACCCACATATATATATACAACATATATACCACGGGCTTCTTTTCAGTTTCCGTCTAAATCCACTCACAAGCTTTGGTCGGTTCCGAGGCTATAGCATAAGACACTTGCCCAAGGTGCCACACAGTGGGACTGAACCCGGAACCATGTGGTTAGTAAGCAAGCTACTTACCACACAGCCACTCCTGAGCCTACACAGTGGCAAAATATCGCTTTATAAGAGTGTGACAGTGTGTGTGTGCGTGTACGCGTGTGTGTATTTGCGTGCGCGTGCGCGTGTAGTGTGTACGCATGCGTGCGTGCGTGTGTGTATGTATGGGTGTGCATGTGTGTGTGTTCGTACGTATATGTGTGTGTGTGTGTAAGCATACACATAAATACATATATGTACGCGCGCACAGATTAGTTCGTTCGGTTATACACACTTGTACATTGGATGTTGTCGAAAGAAATTGTTTTGATTTTAATATTTAGCTCGGAAGAAGAACCAAATGACAGTGGACTAGAAGATTCGTTAGAGCTTGAAGGTATGCAATATGAAATATAATTGCTTACAGTTGCATACTTCCAAATGTGAAGGTGCATGGCATAGCTTTTAAGGGGCTGCACTAACGATCGCAAGGTCATGGTTTCGCTTCCCAGACCGGGCAATGCGTTATGTTCTTGAGCAAAACACTTCATTTCACGTTGCTCCAGCCCACTCAGCTCTAAATAAGAAACCCCTGCAACAAACCGGCGTTCCATTCAGGAGGGCGAGATGTGATCTCGGTCTTTTATACGCCATGAAAATCTGGCAGATAGCCCCAAGATTCCTAGGATTCGAAGCGTTAAAGTCCAGGGATTGCTGATGACTGGCGATGATGATACGAACAAGGAGGGATCACTTGACTCAATTGACTCCATTCTGTACTGACTTTATGGATTCTCCCACTCCAGGGATATGAAAAATAAACTTGACTTTGGTAATATTTGAACCGGAAACATATAACGACGCTCTTAAATACCAATCGGCATAATTGGATATCTGTCGCTCTAATTTTTTTTCTGCACATGGAAGTTTTAGCGCGTGATCGTTTTAGCACGAGAACGGGGCGTTCAAACTGGAAGGTTCCTGAAAAGTCACTCCATTTTCCATGTATGCGTTCTCACTACGGTTTGTTGTCTGACGGACAGGTCTGTTTTTTTGCCAGTTGTTGAACGACTGCCATCTCTAGCAGACAGATGTCCAGTACAGAGGAAGGGTAAGACCCTGAAACCTGTTCTGGTCTACTGGTCACCGCTGGATGTATGGTGGACAGGGGAGCGGTTTCGCTTCCTTGCTCGCAATATATCGGACACGGGTTTTGTGTCGTTAACCAGCTGAAGGAGGCGTCCTCCTGGGGTTAAAAAAAGAGTAGTAACATTGTTCCATACAGAAGAGCCATGTTGAAGTGGCAAAAAGCATTACTTTGCAGTAGAGTTACTTCTTGCACCTCTTGTAGATATTTTAGAACAAAATGCTTTGTTCGTTATGTTTTGCTTGTTATAATACATATAACGCTTATCCGAGTAAAACCAGTTACGGGTTCTTTTCTTCTTTGCTGAAATCTAGCGGGTTATATTTTATTAGTCTAGTACTCGTGGTCCAAATTACACTTACAGCTGTTTCTAATATAAGCACGTAGCTGGCAATTTTGAACAGAGTGCTATCATCGATTTTATCGATCCCTGTGCCTGATTGGTATTTAATTTCGTCGACTCCGAAAAGCTAATAGGTAAAGTTAAACTCGGCGAAATTTGAACTCAGAACGTAAAGAACCCGAACAAATTTTGCAAGGAAGTATTTGTCCGCACTATAATGATTTTGCAAATCTACCGACCCTTTGGTAATATCGGTTGCACATTTTGGTACAAGGCCAGCAATTTTGTGGGAGGGCTCAAGTCGATTACATCGACAAGCTTGTGCTGATCGAGTACTTATTTTATCGACCACGAAAAGATGAAAGGCAAAATCGAGATCGGTAAATTTGAACTCAGAACATTAAGGCGAACGAAATGCCTATACGCATTTTGCTCGGCGTGTAAACGATTCTGCCAGCTCGCCGCATTAATAATAATAATAATAATAATAATAATAATAATAATAATAATAATAATGATAATAATGATAATAATTATACTAATAATAATAATAATAATAATAATAATAATAATAATAATAATAATAATAATAATATTTAAATGTATATTTTAAATACATATTTTAGCTGTGAATTTGCGTGTGTAATCTGGGAATGCATACAATGAGCTTCTCTGCCCTAGGTGTACGGAAAACACTCGGCGAGAAACGGAAGAAAATTTGAAGAAAGAAGGAAATAAAATAATAATAATAATAATAATAATAATAATAAATGCCCTGATGCAGTACCAGGCAGTGGCTCTCATGGCTTCTGATCTTAACTGATTGGAAGTGTTATCATGTACATTGTTTTGTCTTGGTATAAAAGATGGGCTACAGCAAATATTCTGCTCAATACCACAGATTTGCTTGTCAGTTGTTTGACCATAACCAGTTTAGCATGTCCCTTAGTGGCTGACGATATGTGCATCTCTATTCACGAGCAGAAGTAGTGGGGGAGCATCATAGCCATGTGTTGAGAGGGATTCTTTGGGGTTTGAATAGTTCACCTCTGGAAACATGGGTGGTTCTTTCAACATCCTTAAACAACTCTTATTCAGGGACCGTTTGAGCGGGATGGGCTACTCATCCTGAAGAAAATTCTAACTGGGCCCTACCTGCAAGGTCATGTGCTGTTTATCTTGATATGAGATCACCATGTCGCGCACATATGGTTGTGATGCATGTGCCTGGTGTACCTTTATCAGACGGGTAGTCATGATGGGTATATTGGGCTTCGTATATTTTACACCAGTGTCACTTTGATGGCATGAACTGCTCTCTCACTCAATGATAATAATAATAATAATTATAATTATAATAATAATAATAATGATAATAATAATGATAATAATAATAATAACAAGCATTGCTCTCGGATTCAATTGCTTTCAGATGTACCAGCTGCAGATTGCCGCATACAGGAGTAGTAAAAGACTATTATTTCTTGAAAAGACACAAAGTGGAATTGGAGGATGGATCTATATACGAAAATTTGTTCCTCGTCGTGCTGCAATTGCCACACTCACAGAAAGATCTCTAAATTATGCTGTTCAATACGCTGAAACATTTTTCGACTGAAAATTTCAAGTTTTGTAAAAAAAGAAAAAGGAAAAGGAAATCAAAGCTGGAGAATTTGTTTTAATTATATTTACCTTTATTTTCTCTTCATGCATCATTTTTATGACCCATTTGCAGAATTTGTATTTTTATGAATTACCTACAGAATTCCTAATAAATTTATTGACTGACAAATATTAACAGCCTTAACACCAACAAGAACAACAACGGTGACAACGGCAACAACAACAACAACAAAGATAACAAGAGAAGACATTGTAATGTATTACATGAATTCTTTGGTCTTTTATTTAGTTTGGGGTTCCGACTGATAATAATAAAAATCAGAAAATGAAGATTTGTATAGTATTTATTAATTATTATTTTTGATGATTGACAACTTCTCGTAATATCTACTAAAGTCATCATTTTTAGTGACTTATATGAACCCAGCTCTTGACTCGATCCAACGTTGCAGATTAAGTTCTAAAAATAGCAAGCAAATATTTCCTGTATCAGACTTTACCACCAAAGAAAAACAAAGGCATAGAATGTTCTAGGAGCAGTATATCTGGAAAAATAGAAACGAGCTTGTCGTAATTGTAATACCTTTCTATCGGAGAGCTAATCTGGAGCTAAATAACAACCATTCTACACGGCACCCATCTTCTGACACAGCGATGGATGAGTCGTTTGCTATTCAGTACTATCTACAACAGCTAATATCTTTATCCCGCCGTATACGTCAGCAATGCGTCGACACTCCAAATACATCGCATAACATATTTCTCGGATACGGAAATACAAACAATCCCTGACAACGATTAAACTGAAATATAGTCGGTCTTTTTCATAGCGCGCCAAAAGGAAAAGCTTTACACCATCTATGTATTCAGGACGTCTTTTGCAGGAGCCGAATTTGTTTTATGCACAGCAACCGTTCACGACCACAATGCCTGATACACCCTGAATTTCTTTCAAGGTACTTATCAAACTATTGTTTGTTCCTTCTCGAGCCATGCCAGGCTCATAAGGGCCGGTTTCCTGGTTTCCTTGGCGTATAGGTTCCCTACCTGGACAGGACGCTGGTCCGTCACAGGTGAGCTGTACGATGCAGGAGGAAAGAGTGAGAGAAAGTTGTGGCGAAAGAGTCAGCAGAAGTTCGTCATTCCCTCCTGCAGGAGCCGCATGGAGCTTAGGTGTTTTCGCTCATAAACACACATATCGCCCGGTCTGAGATTCGAACCCGAAATCCATCGACCGCGAATCCACTGCTCTAACCACTAGGCCATGTGCCTCCACTTACCAAACTATACACACATATCGCTAGAATATTTCTGCAACACTACGCAATGAGTATAACAACTTCTACGCTCTCGTATTGAGAAAACTTATTGACACAACTAACAAGGCTCTATACTGCATTATATTCAGATTTATTTGAATATGGACATGTCTACAGTTTCGCGCTTACAAGTAGTTCATATTTTCTCTCTTGATATCTAAGATCCATGCTTTGCATCACATCTACCTTTCAATGCACACTTTTTCGTGTACTCTTTGAAAAATACATAAAGTTCTCACTTCATTTTCTGCTGGCCAACATTAAGTTCTCGTTTCAACGGGAGGATGGAGAGTGTAACGTGAAAATTTTGCCGAGATTCGAACGGCTCGTCTTTCATTTTGTTTATGCTGGATCTCCTCTTGTTTCCCTCTTGTTCTCATTTCCACCACCACCACCACCGATAGTATGGTGTTTATACTATCGGTCATTTTTAACCTAACTGCTACGTTATGGGGACGAAAACAAACCAACATCGGTTGTAATCGGCGGCGCATAGTAACAAGTTGTCAGAAAGACACAAATGCGTCGTGTGTGTGTGTGGGTCTGTGTGTGCGTGGGTGAGGGTGTGTGTGTGTGTGTGTGTGTGTGCGTGTGTGTGCAAATTGACCCCGGGACTTATTCTTATCGGTTACTTTTACCGAACCGCTAAGTTACGGGGACGTAAACACACCAGCATCGGTTGCCAAGCGATCTTGGGGGACAAACAGACACACAAACACACACACACACACACACAACACACACACATATATATATACATACATATATACCACGGGCTTCTTTTCAGTTTCCGTCTAAATCCACTCACAAGGCTTTGGTCGGTCCGAGGCTATAGCATAAGACACTTGCCCAAGGTGCCACACAGTGGGACTGAACCCGGAACCATGTGGTTAGTAAGCAAACTACTTACCACACAGCCACTCCTGAGCCTACACAGTGGCAAAATATCGCTTTATAAGAGTGTGACAGTGTGTGTGTGCGTGTACGCGTGCGTGTATTTGCGTGCGTGTGCGTGTGTAGTGTGTGCGCATGCGTGCGTGCGTGTGTATATGCATGGGTGTGCGTGTGTGTGTGTTCGTGCGTGTGCGTGTGTGTGTGTGTGCGTGTGTGTATGTGTGTGTGTGTTTTTGTGCATGCTCATAAATACATATACGTATGCGCGCAGAGATTAGTTCGTTCGGTTATACACACTTGCACATTGGAAGTTGTCGAAAGAAATTGTTTTGATTTTAATATTTAGCTCGGAAGAAGAACCAAATGACGGAGGACTAGAAGATTCGTTAGAGCTTGAAGGTATGCAATATGAAATATAATTGCTCACTGTTGCATACTTCCAAATGTGAAGGTGCATGGCATAGCTTTTAAGGGGCTGCGCTAACGATCGCAAGGTCATGGTTTCGCTTCCCAGACCGGACAATGTGTTGTGTTCTTGAGCAAAAAACTTCATTTCACGTTGCTCCAGCCCACTCAGCTCTAAATACGAAACCCCTGAAACGAACCGGCGTCCCATTCAGGAGGGCAGGATGTGATCTCGGTCTTTTATACGCCATGAAAACCTGGCAGATAGCCCCAAGATTCCTAGGATTCGAGGCGTTAAAGTCCAGGGATTGCTGAAGACTGGCGATGATGATACGAACAAGGAGGGATCACTTGACTCAATCGACTCCATTCTGTACTGACTCTATGGATTCCCCCACTCCAGGAATATGAAAAAAAAACTTGACTTTGGTAATATTTGAACCGGAAACATATAACGACGCTCTTAAATACCAATCGGCATAATGGGATATCTGTCGCTCTAATTTTTTTTCTGCACATGGAAGTTTTAGCGCGTGATCGTTTTAGCACGAGAACTGGAAGGTTCCTGAAAAGTCACTCCATTTTCCATGTATGCGTTCTCACTACGGTTTGTTGTCTGACGGACAGGTCTGTTTTTTTGCCAATTGTCGAACGACTGCCATTTCTTGCAGACAGGTGTCCAGTACTGAGGAAGGGTAAGACCCTGAAACCTGTTCTGGTCTACAGGTCACCGCTGGATGTGTGGTGGTCAGGAGAGTGGTTTCGCTTCCTTGCTCGCAATATATCGGACGCGGGTTTTGTGTCGTTAACCAGCTGAAGGAGGCGTCCTCCTGGGGTTAAAAAAGAGTAGTAACATAGTTCCATACATAAGAGCCATGTTGAAGTGGCAAAAAGCATTACTTTTCAGTAGAGTTACTTCTTGCACCTCTTGTAGATATTTTAGAACAAAATGCTTTGCTTGTTATGTTTTGCTTGTTATGTCTTGCTTGTTATAATACATATAACGCTTATCCGAGTAAAACCAGTTACGGGTTCTTTTCTTCTTTGCTGAAATCTAGCGGGTTATATTTTATTAGTCTAGTACTCGTGGTCCAAATTACAGTTACAGCTGTTTCTAATATAAGCACGTAGCTGGTAATTTTGAACAGAGTTCTATCATCGATTTTATCGGTCCCTGTGCCTGATTGGTATTTAATTTCGTCGACTCCGAAAAGCTAATAGGTAAAGTTAATCTAAGCGAAATTTAAACTCAGAACGTAAAGAACCCGAACAAATTTTGCAAGGAAGTATTTGTCCGCACTATAATGATTTTGCAAATCTACCGCCCCATTGGTAATATCGGTAGCATATTTTTGCACAAAGCCAGCAATTTTGTGGGAGGGCACAAGTCGACTACATCGACAAGCTAGTGCTGAACGAGTTCTTAGTTTATCGACCACGAAAAGATGAAAGGCAAAATCGACCTCGGTGAATTTGAACTCATAACATTAAGGCGAACGAAATACCTATACGCATTTTGCTCGGCGTGTAAACGATTCTGTCAGCCCGTCGCATTAATAATAATAATAATAATAATAATAATAATAATAATAATAATAATAATAATATCAATAATAATAAGAATAGTAATAATAATAATAGTAATAATAATATTTAAATGTATATTTTAAATACATATGTTACTTGTGAATTTGCGTGTGTAATCTGGGAATGCATACAATGAGTTTCTCTGCCCTAGGTGTACGGAAAACACCCGGCAAGAAACGGAAGAAAATTTGAAGAAAGAAGGAAATAATAATAATAATAATAATATTAATAACAATATTAATAATAACAACAACAACAACAAGTATTACTCTCGGATTCAATTGCTTTCAGATGTACAAGCTGCAGATTGCCGCATACAGGAGTAGTAAAAGACTAATGCTTCTTCAAAAGACAAGAACTGGAATTGGAGGATGGATCTATATACGAAAATTTGTCCCACGTCGAGCTGTAATTGCCAGACTCACAGAAAGATCTCTAAATGCGGCTCTTCAACACGCTGAAACATTTTTCGACTGAAAATTTCAATTTTTGTAAAAAGGAAAAGGAAATCAAAGCTGGAGAATTTGTTTTAATTATATTTACCTTTATTTTCTCTTCATGCATCATTTTTATGACCCATTTGCAGAATTTGTATTTTTATGAATTACCTACAGAATTCCTAATAAATTTATTGACTGACAAATATTAACAGCCTTAACACCAACAAGAACAACAACGGTGACAACGGCAACAACAACAACAACAAAGATAACAAGAGAAGATATTGTAATGTATTACATGAATTCTTTGGTCTTTTATTTAGTCTGGGGTTCCGACTGATAATAATAAAAATCAGAAAATGAAGATTTGTATAGTATTTATTAATTATTATTTTTGATGATTGACAACTTCTCGTAATATCTACTGAAGTCATCATTTTTAGTGACTTATATGAACCCAGCTCTTGACTCGATCCAACGTTGCAGATTAAGTTCTAAAAATAGCAAGCAAATATTTCCTGTATCAGACTTTACCACCAAAGAAAAACAAATGCATAGAATGTTCTAGGAGCAGTATATCTGGAAAAATAGAAACGAGCTTGTCGTAATTGTAATACCTTTATATCGGAGAGCTAATCTGGAGCTAAATAACAACCATTCTACACGGCACCCATCTTCTGACACAGCGATGGATGAGTCGTTTCCTATTCAGTACTATCTACAACAGCTAATATCTTTATCCCGCCGTATACGTCAGCAATGCATCGACACTCCAAATACATCACATAATATATTTCTCGGATACGGAAATACGAACAATCCCTGACAACGATTAAACTGAAATATAGTCGGTCTTTTTTATGGCGCGGCAAAAGGAAAAGCTTTTCACCATCTATGTATTCAGGACGTCTTTTGCAGGAGCCGAATTTGTTTTATGCACAGCAACCGTTCACGACCACAATGCTTGATACACCCTGCAATTCTTTCAAGGTACTTACTAAACTATTGTTTGTTCCTTCTCCAGCGCTCATAAGGACCGGTTTCCCGGTTTCCTTGGCGTATAGGTTCCCCACCTTGACAGGACGCCGGTCCGTCACAGGTGAGCTGCATGATGCAGGAGGAAAGAGTGAGAGAAAGTTGTGGCGAAAGAGTCAGCAGGAGTTCGCCATTACCTTCTGCGTGGAGCTTGGGTGTTTTCGCTCGTAAACACACATCGCCCGATCTGAGATTCGAACCCGCGGTCCATCGACCGCGAATCCACTGCTCTAACCACTAGGCCATGTGCCTCCACTTACCAAACTATACACACATATCGCTAGAATATTCCTGCAACACTACGCAATGAGAATAACAACTTCTCTGCTCCCGTACTGAGAAACTTATTGACACAACTAACAAGGCTCTATACTGCATTATATTCAGATTTATTTGAATATGGACATGTATACAGTTTCACGCTTACAAGTAGTTCATATTTTCTCTCTTGATATCTAAGATCCATGCTTTGCATCACATCTACCTTTCAATGCACACTTTTCGTGTACTCTTTGAAAAATACATAAAGTTCTCACTTCATTTTCTGCTGGCCAACATTAAGTTCTCGTTTCAACGGGAGGATGGAGAGTGTAACGTGAAAATTTTGCCGAGATTCGAACGGCTCGTCTTTCATTTTGTTTATGCTGGATCTCCTCTTGTTTCCCTCTTGTTCTCATTTCCACTACCACCACCTTGTTTCCCTCTTGTTTTCATTTATACCACTACCACCCCTTAAGTATGGTGTTTTTACTATCGGTCATTTTTAACATAACTGCTACGTTATGAGGACGAAAACAAACCAAAATCGGTTGTCAATCATTGGCGCATAGTAACAAGCTGTAAGAAACGCACATGTGTGTGGTGTGTGTGTGTGTGTGTGTGTGTGTGCGTACGCGTGTGTGTGTGCGCGCGTAGGGATTACCGTCAATCAAATTCCCTGCTCGCAAGGTATTAGTCGGCCGTGGCTATTGTAAGAGACAATTTGTCGAAGGTACTCCGTAGTGAGACTTGAAACCACGTGCTTTTTAACCATACAACCATGCTATAGATGTTACCGTGATAAATATTTTTACATACAACCGTATCTCTGGTTTATATCAGTCCACCTTGCGTTGCATCAAGAAAAACCTCCATTTGTGAGTTCAGATCCTGTCAGGGTTAATACTTGTTGTCACAGGGTTTCATCAAATAGGATTAATTTGTCGGTGGGCAGTTTAGCATAATGGTATAGCACTTGGGTGGAGTCTTCAAGAGATGTGGGATCGAGTCCCACGACTATTTACTGACAAATTTTTTCCATTTTGTAAGGGTAATTCACCCAGTGTTTCTGCGGATCTAACGGCGTCTCGGCGTTCGAAATTAATTATCCTCTTATTTGTAACTTATAACACGCATTTCGGTACATATTAAAAAGAACAAATGTTAGTTTATATATATATATATATATATATAAATATACATATTAGAGGGAAACCACTATGTGGACACCCTTATGCTAGAAATAGATCCGCTATGGTCTTACCACTAAGAAATGTTCTCAACAAAAATTTAGCAAAACAACCAAAACGTAATCGAGTAAGACAAAAGAAAAAGCAATAAAAATATGGATTATTCGCATACATGTTTCACTATTACCATATTACGTAAGTTTACTTACATACATATCCGTAGATCATCGGTGTGACAGTCCAGATGAATATAATTTGCAGGACTGCATACTCGGAGTCCGCACAAAGTCAGACTTGTAAAACAGTCCTACCCATTACACTCGTGGCTACTATTTCAAATGTCCTCGCTTTGGCGCGCTAAATTACCGGAAAAACTGATGCTGCAAGATAATACTTTACTGCAGCGGCCTTTGCCGGTTAGAGAACGTATTAATTTAAATTTAAAAAGAGGGTGAGAGATTAGATATTAATTTAATTATATATATGTGTGTGTGTATGTGTGTGTGTGTGTGTTTTAGTTTATTTATATATTATCTATATATATAAAACTGTAGTTGTGTGAGTGTTTGTCCCCTTCGATTTAGATTCCTAACTACTCCCACATTTTGCGGTGCAGTTTAACCAAAACCGGGTATCTTATAGTCGTGATTAATATCGAGCCCGTCTGGCTATTAGCGTGCGTCTACGATGAGTCTACGAATTTAAAAATAATTTAACATCATTTTTTATTCCATTTTAATGCATAATTTTTCGTGTGTCGATGGCGGCGGAGTTGGCATCCACGCTCAAACACCTGCACCTGTGTTTGCTTCTCCCCCTTCTTCCCTCCCTCGTGAAGCTGTGGAGAAGGGAGTTTAAGGAAATCAACGTCGTAATGCGTTGTCAAGGAGACCAGCGTTCTTTTAGAACAACGACTTCATGGCTTGAAGACACCAAAACAGAAATGGCTAAGAAAGCCCGAATTGGCATCTATAAGGGAAGTAACTCTCTAAAAATGCTTATATAGTTATTTCCCTTACAAACCCGAGCAACGCCGGGCGATACTGCTAGTATATTATATAACTCTTATATTAAATCCGTTCTGTCTATCTCTGTGTGTGTGGCTTCTAGGATCTCGGACATCCTCCATCCGATTGCGCTTAAATTTGATATGCAGATACCGATGGTATCGGGGCGTATATAAGTCTGGAAAAAATTACAAAACTCGATTCCAGGTGAGAATGCGATCGATAAAGCTGTGGGAAATCGTTTTTCTTTGGAACAGAAAAAAGTCTATCTTTATTTCTTCTTTTACTGGTGTCTCAAATTTAGGTTAAATCAGTGTTTCTCAAAGGGGAGACCTATGGGACGGCCGGACAAGCTTAGGCGTTTTGCTCGTATATATATGATTGGCATAACTTTTAAGGTACTGCGCTAACGAAACGTGAGGTCATAGTTTCGCTTCCCAGACCAGGCAATGCGTTGTGTTCTTCAGCAAAATACTTCATTTCACGTTACTCCAGCCCACTCAGCTCTAAATAAGTAACCCCTGTAACGAACCAACATCCCATTCAGGGGGGCGGGATGTGATCTCGGTCTTTTATACGCCATGAAAACCTGGCAGGTAGCCCCAAGACTCCTTGGATTCGAGGCGTTAAACCCCAGGGGTTGCTGATGACTGGCAATGATGATACGTGACAAGGAGGGATCACTTGACTCAATCGACTCCATTCTGTACTGAATATGAAAAATAAACTTGACTTTGGTAATATTTGAATCGGAAACATATAACGACGCTCTTAAATACCAATCGGCATAATTGAATGTCTGTCGCACTAATTTTTTTTTTTTTTGTACATGGAAGTTTTAGCGCGTGATCGTTTTAGCACGTGAATGCTTTAGCACGTGAATGCTTTAGCACGAGAACGGGGCGTTCAAACGGGAAAGTTCCTGAAAAGTCACTCCATTTTCCATGTATGCGTTCTCACTACAGTTTGTTGTCTGGCGGACAGGTTTGCTTTTTTGCCAATTGTCGAACGACTACCATCTCTAGCAGACAGATGTCCAGTATTGAGGAAGGGTAAGACCCTGAAACCTGTTCTGGTCTACTGGTCACCGCTGGATGTGTGAATATAATAATAATAATAATAATAAATAATAATAATAATAATAATAATAATAATAACAAGCATTGCTCTCGGATTCAATTGCTTTCAGATGTACCAGCGGCAGATTGCCGCATACAGGAGTAGTAAAAGACTTTTTACTCGGCGTGTAAACGATTCTGCCGGCCCGTTGCATTAATAATAATAATAATAATAATAATAATTGCGGGTAAAATGTATCCCAGTAGTTATAATTGCATTTGGAACTATCCCTAAGGATCAGAACAGATGGATAGAGGAAATAGGCATAAAACCTAGTTTAGTACAGCTCCAGAAAACAGTGCTATTAGAGACAGCTAGGATACTTAAGAGGGTTCTTGGTATCTAAGGTTACTTATTATAGCCTGATGTTAGTATTTTTTCTTTTCCAACAGTCTACTCTGTTGTGTGTATACGAATAATAATAATCCTTTCTACTGGAGGCAAAAGGCCACAAATTTGTGGAGAGTGGTGGAGGGGCAGTCGATTACATCGACTCCAGTATTTCACTGGTACTTAATTTCTTGACTCCGAAAGGATGAAAGGCAAAATCAGCGGGATTTGAAATCAGAGCGTAGCGACTGGCGAAATACCGCACTAATGATTCTGCTAGTAGTAGTAGTAGTAGTAGTAGTAGTAGTAGTAGTAGTAGTAGTAGTATGGCGGCGAGATGGCAGAATCGTTAACACGCTGGACGGAATGCTTAGCGGTATTTCGTCTGCCGCTACGTTCTGAGTTCAAATTCCGTCGAGGTTGACTTTGCCTTTCATCCTTTCGGGGTCGATTAAATAAGTACCAGTTACGCACTGGGGTCGATGTAATCGACTTAATCTGTTTGTCTGTCCTTGTTTGTCCCCTCTGTGTTTAGCCCCTTGTGGGTAGTAAAGAAATAGGTATTTCGCCCGTCGCTCCGTTCTGAGTTCAATCAGAATCGCTCCGATCATCCACATCATCTTATTCGGTCAAATCCGAAATCCCAGTTTTTGAGGATAAAACGGATTTGTACTGACATAGGGGATTACTGGAAACATGCTAATGCTTTTGTATGTCATTATGTCAAACGCGGTTACAGTGAATCACGATTAAAGGAAATAGCAAATGAAATAGCTAAGATTAGCAAAGATAGTCAAACCTTTACGCATAATTTTAGCAAACATAATACAATAGATGGCAGAATTCCTTTAGTGATTAACTGGCGCCGATATTTCGCTGGCATTTCAAAAGTGTTGCATGAAAGTTACCAGCATGTGGCGAAAAAATATCCTCGCTTCAAACAGATATTTCCTCAGCCGCCTATTGTAGCTTTTAGACGGAATAAGAATATAAGAGAATTATTGACCTCTATATCTGACATTGGAAAACGAACATTGGAGTATCTACATGCTGTACCTTAAAGAACAGCCGCAAGAGAGGTAAGTCCTGTTCATTGTGCAACAACATGAGTGAAGTGAATTCCATCAGAAATCATAACAGAAATGTTATGAATTCCACAGAAGGTGGAACATGTAAAGATACCCATTTTGAGTACGCTGCAGAATGCACGAAACACAACTTAATTTATGTTGGTTGCACAGCAGAACAATTTAAAAAAAGGTTTAATGGGCACAGATTCGACGTCAGGCACAATAACAGTAGTTCGACAGAACTTGCTGAACATTTCGTTTCAAGCGGCTGCAGTTTTGAAGAAGACTTGAATATTCTGAATCTGCATCGCTTTCACTTCTCAGAATGTATGAGAAGAAATATGTTTGCCGATTATTAACATCACGCCCTGGAGGAATGAATGAGATGACAGGAGAATATCATCAAATTTATACAAAACTGTTTGATTCTTCTTCCTCTCTTTTTCTTTCTTTTTTTTTTTTTGTCGTCTGTCTTTTTCTGGGGGGTTTTTTCTGTCTTTTTCTTCTCGCCTGTTATAAAATTGAAGCTTAAAAACTCATGATTTCATTCCATCAACGCATGGACACTGGTTGCTCTCGTTCATACATTACGTTTAAATTTCTGTAATTTTGAATTTTGAATTTTTATCACTTCTTATTTTGAACTTGACAAAGACAGACATACTGTTGAAATATCGTTCAACAAATAAAATATCTTACAATCGAATCACGCTCTTCGTCTTGACTGTTTACCTCTGTGAAGAGTTACGTCAATCCTTTTTTAAAATATAATAATAATAATAATAATAATAATAATAATAATAATAATAATAATAATAATAATAATAATAATAATAATAATAATAATAATAAATGCCCTGATGCAGTACCAGGCAGTGGCTCTCATGGCTTCTGATCTTAACTGATTGGAAGTGTTATCATGTACATTGTTTTGTCTTGGTATAAAAGATGGGCTACAGCAAATATTCTGCTCAATACCACAGATTTGCTTGTCAGTTGTTTGACCTTAACCAGTTGAGCATGTCTCTTAGTGGCTGACGATATGTGCATCTCTGATCACGAGCAGAAGTAGTGGGGGAGCATCATAGCCATGTGTTGAGATGGATTCTTTGGGGTTTGAATAATTCACCTCTGGAAACATGGGTGGTTCTTTCAACATCCTTAAACAACCCTTATTCAGGGACCGTTTGAGCGGGATGGGCTACTCAACCTGAAGAAAATTCTAATTGGGCCCTACCTGCAAGGTCATGTGCTGTTTATCTTGATATGAGATCACCATGTCGCGCACATATGGTTGTGATGCATGTGCCTGGTGTACCCTTATCAGACGGGTAGTCATGATGGGTATATTGGGCTTCGTATATTTTATCCCAATGTCACTTTGATGGCATGAACTGCTCTCTCACTCAATAATAATAATAATAATAATAATAATAATAATAATAATAAATACCCTGATGCAGTACCAGGCAGTGGCTGTCTTGGCTTCTGATCTTAACTGATTGGAAGTGTTATCATGTACATTGTTTTGTCTTGGTATAAAAGATGGGCTACAGCAAATATTCTGCTCAATACCACAGATTTGCTTGTCAGTTGTTTGACCTTAACCAGTTGAGCATGTCCCTTAGTGGTTGACGATATGTGCATCTCTGATCACGAGCAGAAGTAGTGGGGTAGCATCATAGCCATGTGCTGAGAAGAATTCTTTGGGGTTTGGATAATTCACCTTTGGAAACATGGGCGTTTCAGTCAACATCCTTAAACAACTCTTATTCAGGAATCTTTTAAGCAGGATGGGCTACTCGAGTGAAGAGAATTCTAACTGGGCTCCACCCGCAGGTCATGCGCTGTTTATCTTGATATGAGATCATCATGTCGCGCAGATATAGTTGTGATGCATGTGCCTGGTGTACCCTTATCAGACGGGTAGTCATGATGGGTATACTGGGCTTCGTATATTTGCACCCCAGTGTCACTTTGATGGCTTACACTGCTCTCTCACTCAATAATAATAATAATAATAATAATAATAATAATAATAATAATAATAATAATAATAATAATAATCAGCAGTGATTTTTTTAATTCAATTGATTTCAGGTGTACCGCCTTTGCATTTCTGCGTTCAGGAGTAGTACCAGAGTATTGTTTCTCGAGGACAAGGAGAGTGGAATTTCTGGATGGATCGGTGTAAAAAAGTTTGTTCCAAACCGAGCTGTAATGGACGAAATTTCAGGAACGTATTTATCCAAATTTATTACGTATGCTGAAGGACTTTTCGACTGAAAATATCAATTTATAAAAGAGAACTTGAGAAGTTTGTCTAGATGATAATTATCTTCTCTTCGTGGGCTTCAATATCACCCATTACTAGAACTGATATTTTTTATGAATTACCTACAGGAGAACGAACAACAATAACTAAGATAAGAACAACAAAAACCATTGTTTCGTATTATTTGATGTATTTCTCTCTTTTTATTTTTCTTTCTTTTATTCATGGGTTCCATCTGTAAAGAATAAAATCTAGCAAATGCACTTCTCAAGTCTTTATTGATTATATGCATTATTTACATTTGACGGATATTTGTTTGTTGTTAGCACAACGTTTCGGCTGATATACACTCCAGCCTTCATCGGGTGTCTTGGAGAAACTTCGAACCTGGGTTCTCATTCCTAATGTTATTATTTTTCAGGTCACGTCTTGGAATCGAACTTGAAATCTTGGTGTTAGTAGCCCGCGCTCGTAACCACTACGCCATATGCCCGTTTCAATTATGGAGTAAATTTTAGGACTTATAAATATAAGATTTTCCTATCCTTCCTTAGTACCGGTTCACATATACTACTCATATCTGCACTCGGTCTGCTTAGGAGGTTGTTGTGTCCTAGCATATGTGCTGCTTCGTATTTTCCAGTGGTGTTCTCTGTCTATTATTGATCATGCTCAATAACAATCTATTAAACAACAACTGCCCCAAAAACATACAATCCACTCCAATTATGAAGAAAAAGGAGGATGAAACCAATAAACTGTCCACAGTCTGTCTACCCTATGTGAAAGTCCTCTCCGAAAAGATACAAAAGACAGAACCTCCCTCTCTACTCTCACTTTTCTCTTCAAATGATATAATAATAATAATCTTAATAATAATAATAATAATAATAATAATAATAATAATAATAATAATAATAATAATATGCCCTGATGCAGTACCAGGCAGTGGCTCTCTTGGCTTCTGATCTTAACTGATTGGAAGTGTTATTATGTACATTGTTTTGTCTTAGTATAAAAGATGGGCTACAGCAAATATTCTGCTTAATACTACAGATTTGCTTGTCAGTTGTTTGACCTTAACCAGTTGAGCATGTCTCTTAGTGGCTGACGATATGTGTGTCTTTGATCATGAGCAGAAGTAGTGGGAGAGCATTATAGCTGTGTGCGAAAGGAATTCTTAAAGATTTGGGTAATTCACTTTTGGAAACATGGGTGATTCGTTCAACATTCTTAAACAATCCTCGTTCAGGGACCTTTTGAGCGGGATGGGCTACTCGACCAGAAGAAAATTTTGACTGGGGTCCCACCTGCAAGGTCATATGCTGTTTATCTTGATGTGAGATCACCATGTCACGCACATATAGTTGTGATGCATGTGCCTGGTGTACCCTTATCAGACGGGTAGTCATGATGGGTATACTGGGCTTCGTATATTTTACCCCAATGTCGCTCTGATAGCATGCACTGCTCTCTCACTCAATAATAATAATGATGATGATGATGATAATAATAATAATAATAATAATAATAATAATAATAATAATAATAATAATAATAATAACTAATGATTAATAAAGCCGTAACCGAAGACAGCCACAGAAAGAAGAAAGGCCTCAGTATGGCCTGGATTGACTACAAAAAGGCGTTTGATAGCATCCCCCACACATGGATCCTCGAAACACTAGCCATTAACAAAGTAGCACCAACAATCATAAAATTCATAGAGCACTCTATGAATAAATGGCAAACAGTCCTACACCTCCAAACAAAAGAGGGACTCATGAAAACCAAAGACATCCCCATTAGAAGAGGAATATTCCAGGGAGACACGCTCTCTCCACTCCTTTTCTGCTTGGCACTGTCACCTCTATCTGATATGCTAAATAGAACTGGATGCGGATATAAATGTTACGGCAAAACGATCAGCCACCTTTTATATATGGATGACCAAAAACTATACGCTGCAAATGACAAACAGCTGGAAACACTATTAAAGACAGTTCATGGATTTACCAAAGAAATAGATATGAAATTTGGATTAGAAAAATGCGCCAAAGTAACCATGAAAAGAGGAAAACTAGTTAAGAGTAACAACATCACACTAGATAAAACCAATGAAATAAAAGAATTAGACCAAAGCCAAACTTACAAATACTTAGGAATCCATGAACTAGATAAGACACAACACACACAAATGAAAGAGAAAATAAAAAAAGAATATTATAGACGAGTTAGATCAATACTAAAAACAGAGCTCAATGCTAAAAACAAGATAATAGGTATCAACACTTTAGCTGTCCCAGTTATAAGTTACAGCTACAATATCCTTAACTGGACACGAAATGAACTGTCCAAAATAGATAGGAAGACAAGAAAAATACTGACAGGATCTAGGATGCATCACCCAAAATCTGACATAGAAAGACTATATATACAACGTATAGAAGGTGGTAGAGGCCTTATACAGCTGGAAAACTACCATAAAATAACCACCATAGGACTGCAAAAATACCTACTTCAGAAGGAAGGAAAACTGATCCAGATAGCAGCAAAACACGAGCAAAACAAAAAACTGTTCTCAGTATTTAAGGAAGCTGACAAATACAAACAAGAAATCATACCACCTAATAAGCACAAAGAAGAAGAAGAAGATGATGAAGAAACAACAAAAGCTATAAAACAAATGAAATCCAAACTAAAAATAGAACAGCAACGAGCCATGATAAAACGATGGCAAGAAAAGCCCCTTCATGGTAAATACTGCACTAAACTAAACGCAAAAGAAATAGACAAAGAAAAATCCCAGCAATGGTTGAGAAGCTCAGGACTCAAAGCAGAAACAGAGGGATTTTTAGTTGCAGCACAAGACCAAAGCCTCCCCACCAGAAATTACCAAAAACATGTAATGAAAAGAAATATTACAAGTAACTGCAGAATATGTGGAGATGGACAAGAAACAATAAATCATATTATCTCTAGCTGCCCAGTCCGGCTAAGAAGGAATATATTCACAGACATGACAGAGTTGGAACCTACATACATTGGAAGCTATGCCAACATTATGGAATAACAACAGAAAAAAGATGGTATAGGCACACACCAGAAAAAGTCACAGAAAACGAGAAAGCAACCATACTCTGGGATATGCCGATACACACAGATAGAGAAATTAAGGCCAACAGACCAGATATAGTTGTCAGAGATCATGAAGAAAAAAAATGCTTTCTAATTGATGTATCAATACCGGCAGATGACAACGTGTCTCTAAAAGAAATGGAGAAACTCTCAAAATACAAAGACCTGGAAATAGAGGTAACTAGAATGTGGAACCTGAAAACAGAAACAATTCCTATCATAGTAGGTGCATTAGGCATGATAAAAAAATATTCAGACAAATACATAACAAAAACACCAGGACTTACAAACACATATAACATACAGAAAATTGCACTACTAGGCACTGCACACATCCTACGCAGAACACTTTCCATACAATAACCATCAGAGCATCACAACAAATCACAGCATATACCCAAGGCACACAGAGCTGCGCTCGGTAGTGAAGTGAAAGCACGCTATAAAAATAAAACTACTGAATAATAATAATAATAATCAGCAGTGATTTTGAATTCAATTGATTTCAGGTGTACCGCCTCTGCATTTCTGCGTTCAGGAGTAGTACCAGAGTATTGTTTCTCGAGGACAAGGAGAGTGGAATTTCTGGATGGATCGGTGTAAAAAAGTTTGTTCCAAACCGAGCTGTAATGGACGAAATTTCAGGAACGTATTTATCCAAATTTATTACGTATGCTGAAGGACTTTTCGACTGAAAATATCAATTTATAAAAGAGAACTTGAGAAGTTTGTCTAAATGATAATTATCTTCTCTTCGTGGGCTTCAATATCACCCATTACTAGAACTGATATTTTTTATGAATTACCTACAGGAGAACGAACAACAATAACTAAGATAAGAACAACAAAAACCATTGTTTCGTATTATTTGATGTATTTCTCTCTTTTTATTTTTCTTTCTTTTATTCTTGGGTTCCATCTGTAAAGAATAAAATCTAGCAAATGCACTTCTCAAGTCTTTATTGATTTTGTGCATTATTTACATTTGACGGATATTTGTTTGTTGTTAACACAACGTTTCGGCTGATATACACTCCAGCCCTCGTCAGGTGTCTTGGAGAAATTTCGAACCTGGGTTCTCATTTCGATGTTATTATTATTCAGGTCACGTCTTGGAATCGAACTTGAAATCTTGGTGTTAGTAGCCCGTGCTCGTAACCACTACGCCATATGACCGTTTCAATTATGGAGTAAATTTTAGGACTTATAAATATAAGATTTTCCTATCCTTCCTTAGTACCGGTTCACATATACTACTCATATCTGCACTCGGTCTGCTTAGGAGGTTGTTGTGTCCTAGCATATGTGCTGCTTCGTATTTTCCAGTGGTGTTCTCTGTCTATTATTGATCAAGCTCAATAACAATCTATTAAACAACAACTACCCCAAAAACATACTATCCACTCCAATTATGAAGAAAAGGGAGGATGAAACCAATAAACTGTCCACACTCTGTCTACCCTATGTGAAAGGCCTCTCCGAAAAGATACAAAAGATATGCGGCCCATATGACATCAGGACAGCATTCAAGAGTAATACAACACTTCGCAAATATCTCCTTCGAATAAAACCACCAGTGGAAGAGAATATGACCAAAGACAGTGTGTACTCCATCACATGCAGTTGTGGTAGGTCATATAATGGCGAAACATGCCGCCCCCTCAAAATAAGGGTAGACGAACATCGCAAGGCTGTGACACGAGAAGATATTGATAAATCGGGTATAGCTGATCATATATGGAAAAATGGAGACCACCTTCCCCTGTGGGATGAAGTTAAAATGATGAAAGGCAAAGTTGACCTCGGCGGAATTTGAACTCAGAACGTAGCGACGGGCGAAATACCGCTAAATAGAGAAATAGATAATAAATAAATTAATTAATTAATTAATAGAATCCTGTATAGCGGGGCAGTCCACTGAGGGTAATCGGGGGTAGATCACACTCAAAAATCCCGGATTACTCTGCCATCTCCAAGCCATAGAAAAGTTCCCTCTTCCAGTCTCTTTCCTCCTGCTTGGAAAAGCATATTCAGAGTAGATCCATTCCATCTCACCAGTCTTGTCACTGTCGACCATCTTTTGATAAACACACTAAAAGACAGAACCTCCCTCTCTACCCTCACTTTTCTCTTCAAATGATAATAATAATAATAATAATAATAATAATAATAATAACAACAACAACAACAACAACACAACAACAACAACAACAACAACAACAACACAACAACAACACAACAACAACAACACAACAACAACACAACAACAACAACAACAACAACAACAACAACAACAACAACAACAACACAACAACAACAACAACAACAACAACAACACAACAACAACAACAACAACAATAATAATAATAATAATAATAATAAATGTCCTGATGCAGTACCAGGCAGTGGCTCTCATGGCTTCTGATTCTTTGGGGTTTGAATAATTCACATCTGGAAACATGGGTGGTTCTTTCAACATCCTTAAACAATCCTTATTCAGGGACCTTTTGAGCGGGATGGGCTACTCAACCTGAAAAAAATTCTAACTGGGCCCCACCTGCAAGGTTATGTGCTGTTTATCTTGATATGAGATCACCATGTCTCACACATATGGTTGTGATGCATGTGCCTGGTGTACCCTTATCAGACGGGTAGTCATGATGGGTATATTGGGCTTCGTATATTTTACTCCAGTGTCACTTTGATGGCATGAACTACTCTCTCACTCAATAATAATAATAATAATAATATGCCCTGATGCAGTACCAGGCAGTGGCTCTCATGGCTTTTGATCTTAACTGATTGGAAGTGTTATCATGTACATTGTTTTGTCTTGGTATAAAAAAACAGCAAATATTCTGTCCAATGCCACAGATTTGCTTGTCAGTTGTTTGACCTTAACCAGTTGACCATGTCTCTTAGTGGCTGACGATATGTGCCATCCTGATAACGAGTAGAAGTAGTGGAGGAGCGTCATAGCCATGTGTTGAGAGGGATTCTTTGGGGTTTGAATAATTCACCTCTGGAAACATAGGAACATGTTCAACTGGTTACGGTCAAGCTTAACCAGTTGAGCATGTCCTTTAGTGGCTGACGATATGTGCATTTCTGATCATGAGCAGAAGTAGTGGGGGAGCATCATAGCCATGTGCTGAGAGGAATTCTTTTGGGTTTGGATAATTCACCTTTGGAAACGTGTTTTGTTCAACATCCTTAAACAATCCTTATTCAGAGGCCTTTTGAGCAGGATGGGCTACTCGACCTGAAGTAAATTCTAACTGGGCCCTACCTGCAAGGTCATGTGCTGTTTATCTTAATATGAGATCACCATGTCGCGCACATATGGTTGTGATGCATGTGCCTAGTGTACCCTTATCAGACGGGTAGTCATGATGGGTTTCTGGGCTTCGTATATTTTACCCCAGGGTCACTTTGATGGCATGCACTGCTCTCTTACTCAATAATAATAATAATCCTTTCTGCTATAGGCACAAGGTCTGAAATTTGAGGGAGGGGACTAGTCGGTTACATCGATCGCAGTATGCCACTAGTACTTAATTTATCGACCCGAATGGATGAAAAGCAAAGTGATAATAATAATAATAATAATAATAATAATAATAATAATAATAATAATAATAATAATAATAATAATAATAATATAGTAATAATAGTAATAGTAATAGTAATAATATTAATGATGATGATGATGATGATGATGATAATGATGATAATGTTGATTTTTTTTCTGTTATAGTCACAAAGCCTGAAATTTGGAGGAGATAGGACGAGTCATTTATATCGACCCCAGTGTTCAACTGGTACTTATTTTATCGACCCTGAAAAAATGAAAGGCAAAGTTGACCTCGGTGGCATCTAAACTCAGAACGTAACGACGGACGAAAAGCTGCGAAGCCTTTTGTCCGACACTGTAACGACTGTTTCAGCTCGCCTCCTTAGTTTTTATTTCTACTATAAGCACATGGCCTGAAATTTTGTTGCGTAGGACAAGTCGATTACACCCACTTGTCAACTAATACTTATTTTATAGATGCCGAAGAGAACTAACTAACTACCAACACAGTAGTAATAATAATAATAATAATAATAATAATAATAATAATAATAATAATAATAATAATAACAACAACAACAACAACAACAACAACAACAACAACAACAACAACAACAACAACAATAATAATAATAATAATAATAAAGATACACCGGGGGACGTTTAAGATGTAAGAACGATAAAACAGAGCTCCGAAATCTATCCACAAACATCGAAAACAAGGACGTCGTATGGAACCAAAGATTTACTAACAAAGGATTGAACTGTACCCGAGTAAGTAATACTCATTGAAATTTATTACTATTTTCGAAACGAAATGATGTATTTTGACTCGATATCATCTCCACCTCTAACACAACACATGTAAACATGCTTGGAACATTACGACCCATAAACACCAGTTCATCCCCGACCCCAAACACCATGTACAAAGGAACTACGAAGAAATTAAATACCACCGATATTATTGAACCCAAGAATAACAATCGGGAAGTACGTACTTTAAACTTACAACACAAAATGTACGAAAAACTACACGTGCAAAACAATGTGACAACAGAAATGAACGGACCGGTACCCTACGAAAATGACGACCGTCAAAATAATGGGCCGGACGTTGTTTCTCGTGTCCCGCAAATAAAACCCAAAAGACATAAATGGACACGTGAGGAATACATTTCTATCCTACACGCATACTTCACAGCAGTGCTCTACCCAAAAAATGAAAACACAACAACACATACATATAAAATATGGAAGGAAAATAACATAAATATAGACTTGGATACAGCAATGAACCCTAATAAACTAGCTAACGTACGAAGATACATTCTCAACGCAAAAAAAATATCAGAAATAGAAATAGAACACCTAAAAGAAAAAATACACCAGGAAAATGTAGATAGAAGCCACACAACAATGCCCAATAATATAAACACTGAAACAGTAAAACACGAAGACAAACGTAACATTCCCAACAAACACGATGTGACCAATAACAACAAACCCAGACCGTAAGGATGCATAATAATACACGACAAACAGCAAGCCAAAATACGGCAAACAAACATATAAATAAGAAAGAAAGCGACACAAATCTAAAACCTGGAAACAACGAAGGGGGGCCTAATGATTATGATAATATAAAAAGTAAAATAGTCAAAGAACTGAAAACCACAGAGTCCAAAATGGACCAACGACCATACCTCCCAAAAATCAAAATAGACGAAACAACAACACCAATTATAAACAGCATAAACCTAGCCGTCACGGAACTAATAGCCACTGAAACAAAAATCGATATCACTGAGCTAAATGACTTAGTATATGCAGCAGCCACTTCAGCCACAAAAGAAGCTGGATACTCACTCAAACCCATCCAAACAGGAGTACCACCACCCAAACAAACCCTGTGGATAAATAACATCCAAAACAAAATACAAAAAATGAGAAAAGATCTGTCGATTCTTAATGAAATCAGTAGACAATCAACGCTACTGAGCAACAAAAAGAAAACAAAAATACTCCGAAAATATAACATCACAGAAAAAGATTTACCTGAGATAAAAGAAAAGCTGAAGCAAGATATCCTTGCCAAAGCACAAAGGATCCGCCGGTACGAGAAACGCCAGCGCTTCTTTGAACAAAACAAAAAGTTCAACTCCAACCCCAAAAAGTTCTACCAAGAACTTGACAAAAATAAAATAGAAATCACTGCAGCACCAACGGCAGAAGAAGTGGAAGAATTCTGGAGAGAAATATGGTCGGCGAACGAACAGCCAAAAAAAAAGGAGTATTAAAACAACAAACTCAGCATCTGAGCAACTTTGGACCCCCATAACAATTGAAGATGTCACCCAGGCACTGCAAAAACTAAGCATCTTGAAGGCACCTGGGCATGACAAGATCCCCAACTTCTGGTTGAAATATCTAACAGGAATGCACAAAAAGCTGGATGAAAACTTTAACAACATACTAGCAGAGCCAGAGACAATGCCTGAATGGCTCACGAAGGAGAAAACCATTTTAATTCCCAAATCAAATGAGACAGCAAAACCAGAAGAGAACAGACCAATAACCTGTCTCCTACAATGTACAAGGCATTTACTTCAGTGATATCGCAAAGGTTGAACAAGCACCTGGACGAAAAAAACCTGTTTCCAGAAGGGCAGAAAGGATGCCGCAAAAGCTCATACGGCTGTAAAGATCAACTAATGATTAATAAAGCCCTAACTGAAGACAGCCACAGAAAGAAGAAAGGCCTCAGTATGGCCTGGATTGACTACAAAAAGGCGTTTGATAGCATCCCCCACACATGGATCCTCGAAGCACTAGCCATTAACAAAGTAGCACCAATAATTATAAAATTCATAGGGCACTCTATGAATAAATGGCAAACAGTCCTACACCTCCAAACAAAAGAGGGACTCATGAAAACCAAAGCCATCCCCATTAGAAGAGGAATATTCCAGGGAGACACGCTCTCTCCACTCCTTTTCTGCTTGGCACTGTCACCTCTATCTGATATGCTAAAGAGAACTGGATGTGGATATAAATGTTACGGCAAAACGATCAGCCACCTTTTATATATGGATGACCAAAAACTATACGCTGCAAATGACAAACAGCTGGAAACACTATCAAAGACAGTTCATGGATTTACCAAAGAAATAGATATGAAATTTGGATTAGAAAAATGCGCCAAAGTAACCATGAAAAGAGGAAAACAAGTTAAGAGTAGCAACATCACACTAGATAAAACCAATGAAATAAAAGAATTAGACCAAAGCCAAACTTACAAATACTTAGGAATCCATGAACTAGATAAGACACAACACACACAAATGAAAGAGAAAATAAAAAAAGAATATTATAGACGAGTTAGATCAATACTAAAAACAGAGTTCAATGCTAAAAACAAGATAATAGGTATTAACACTTTAGCTGTCCCAGTTATAAGTTACAGCTACAATATCCTTAACTGGACACGAAATGAACTGACCAAAATAGATAGGAAAACAAGAAAAATAATGACAGGATCTAGGATGCATCACCCAAAATCTGACATAGAAAGACTATATATACAACGTATAGAAGGTGGTAGAGGCCTTATACAGCTGGAAAACTACTATAAATAACCACCATAGGACTGCAAAAATATCTACTTCAGAATGAAGGAAAACTGATACAAATAGCGGCAAAACACGAGCAAAACAAAAAACTGTTCTCAGTATTTAAGGAAGCCGACAAATACAAACAAGAAATCATACAACCTAATTAATATGAAGAAGAAGAAGAAGAAGATGAAGAAACAACAAAAGCTATAAAACAAATGAAATCCAAACTAAAAATAGAACAGCAACGAACCATGATAAAACGATGGCAAGAAAAGCCCCTTCATGGTAAATACTAGACTAAACTAAACGCAAAAAAAATAGACAAAGAAAAATCCCAGCAATGGTTGAGAAGCTCAAGACTCAAAGCAGAGACAGAGGGATTTTTAATTGCAGCACAATACCAAAGCCTTCCCACCAGAAATTACCAAAAACATGTAATGAAAAGAAATATAACAAGTAACTGCAGAATATGTGGAGATGGACAAGAAACAATAAATCATATTATCTCTAGCTGCCCAGTCCTGGCTAAGAAGGAATATATTCACAGACATGACAGAGTTGGAACCTACGTACACTGGAAGCTATGCCAACATTATGGAATAACAACAGAAAAAAGATGGTATAGGCACACACCAGAAAAGGTCACAGAAAACGAGAAAACAACCATACTCTGGGATATGCCGATACACACTGATAGAGAAATTAAGGCCAACAGACCAGATATAGTTGTCAGAGATCATGAAGAAAAAAAATGCTTTCTAATTGATGTATCAATACCGGCAGATGACAACGGCAGATGTGGAGAAACTTTCAAAATACAAAGACCTGGAAATAGAGGTAACAAGAACGTGGAATCTAAAAACAGAAACAATTCCTATCATAGTAGGTGCATTAGGCATGATAAAAAAATATTCAGACAAATACATAACAAAAACACCAGGACTTACAAACACATATAACATACAGAAAATTTCACTACTAGGCACTGCACACATCCTACGCAGAACACTTTCCATACAATAACCATCAGAGCATCACAACAAATCACAGCACATACCTAAGGCACACAGAGCTGCGCTCGGTAGTGAAGTGAAAGCACGCTATAAAAATAAAACTACTGAATAATAATAATATAATAATAATAATAATAATAATAATAATAATAATAATAATAATAATAATGATAATAATAATAATAATAATAATAATAATAATAATAATAATAATAATAATACAGATCTTGAAATAGAAATTAGCAAAATGTGGAACCTGAAGACTAAAACAATACCTTTTATCATAGGTGCCATGGGAATGATAGCAAAAGGGGTTGATTGCTACCTAGCTTTGATAATAATAATAATAATAATAATAATAATAATAATATAATAATAATAATAATAATAATAATAATAATAATAAAATAAATGCCCTGATGCAGTACCAAGCAGTGGCTTTCTTGGCTTCTGATCTTAACTGATTGGAAGTGTTATCATGTACATTGTTTTGTCTTGGTATAAAAGATGGGCTACAGCAAATATTCTGCTCAATACCACAGATTTGCTCGTCAGTTGTTTGACCTTAACCAGTTGAGCATGTCCCTTAGTGGCTGACGATATGTGCATCTCTGATCACGAGCAGAAGTAGTGGGGGAGCATCATAACCATGAGAGGGATTCTTTGGGGTTTGAATAATTCACATCTGGAAACATGGGTGGTTCTTTCAACATCCTTAAACAACCCTTATTCAGGGACCTTTTGAGCGGGATGGGCTACTCAACCAGAAGTAAATTCTAACAGGGCCCCACCTGCAAGGTCATGTGCTGTTTATCTTGATATGAGATCACCATGTCGCGCACATATGGTTGTGATGCATGTGCCTGGCGTACCCTTATCAGACGGGTAGTCATGACGGGTAGTCAGACGGGTAGTCAGATTGTCAGAAGCGACACCTACTGGTCTGGCTGCGCTGCATTGAAAAGGGGCAATGCCCCGAAACGCGTCTGTAGCTGCCGGTCAGGTGGTGTGGAGCGGCTGACCTCCCTTGTTCGAAGGTTGTATGGATACAGTTTGTGTATCAAATGGCTAACTTGGGGCGGTGGCCTCATGGAGCTAGTAAGCGGACAGCTTTATTCATATTTTTGTAAGAATGCCATATTAGTATGGCGATAACTGTTGGTTTCCGGGAGCGCTGCCGTTGTTCTCTTTTAGAGAGACTTGGTAATTTTAATATTTCTATTATTGAAAACAAGTGGATGTATTCCACCGAGGCTAGGTAAATAAAGCCTTCGAACAGAGATTGTCAGAAGCGACACCTACTGGTCTGGCTGCGCTGCATTGAAAAGGGGCAATGCCCCGAAACGCGTCTGTAGCTGCCGGTCAGGTGGTGTGGAGCGTCTGACCTCCCTTGTTCGAAGGTTGTATGGATACAGTTTGTGTATCAAATGGCTAACTTGGGGCGGTGGCCTCATGGAGCTAGTAAGCGGACAGCTTTATTCTTATTTTTGTAAGAATGCCATATTAGTATGGCGGTAACTGTTGTTTTCCGGGAGCGCTGCCGTTGTTCTCTTTTGGAGAGACTTGGTAATTTTAATATTTCTATTATATATATATATATATATATATATATATATATATATATATATATATATACATATATATATTATTCAAAGAAATTCCAACTCTGTTTTTTATGTTTTATTTATATTCTTTATAATATTAATGTAGAATATAGAATATATAGTATAAATAGTATATATAGTAAAATGAAATGAAGTATTGATTGTCTTATTGAACAGATGAAATATTAAATATCAAATATTAAGGGACTAGTATACTTTCTTGCATTAAAGCAGTCTTCAAGGTCCCAGGTTGTGACAGGAGTGTTTCAACTACATATGTGTATATATATATATATATATATATATATATATATGAATGTAAGATCCGATGATCAAGATGTAGGGAGAAAGTTGGCTTCAAGAAATACGTAGCAAATATAGAAAACAACTTTCAGGAACAATAATGGTTTATTGAGGCGGAGAGTTGTGATTTTTTTCGTATTGATGTACGATAAGCTGAAATATATATAGATATGCGTGTGTGTGTGTGTGTGTGTGTGTGTGTGTGTGTGTGTGTGTGTGTGTTTCACGGAGGCAACCAGAGTTGCCTACTATGCAAATAAAAATACAAGAGTTAACGGATGGGGTCGATAAGATCCGGATTACATATGTTTACGGATTTTATCCACATATGTAGCCCGGATCTTATCTACTCCATTCCTTAACACTTGTGTACCTACATTTATATGTATGTGTATGTGTGTGTAAGTGTGCGTATGTGTATACATACACACACACACACACACACACACACACACATATATATATAATATATTATATATATATATATATATTATATATATATATCACAACAATATAACAACAACAAAACAACCACGGCTACTCCTCAATACTAGCACAATTGATGATCTATTAAACTCCTCAGTCAAGAGCCCTTCACATTTCAACTATCCACTTCCTCGTTTCCTTGAAATACCATAACTGACCCATCATCATCCTCATTATTATCATAATTGCTACAACCCTTACCACAACTAATCAATAGCAACAACAAGATCAGTACTGGATGTCGCGGGAACAGTTGCGGACCTACTAAGCAACAGTCTCTAGCTCTTCACAGTCAGGCCACTTAAATTTTTCTCAGAAAAACACAAGAGACCCATCATCACCATTGTCATCCTATTCTACTGCTTAATACCTTTACCACTACTACTACTACTACTACTACACCAAATAGTGAAGAATCAATCCTTTCTCTCCTCACCCCTTTTCACTCAAGTTTGAATGTATACCTGATAGCCCCATGACAAATCTGCTAACTGTAAACAAAGTAAAATTACGAACAGACAAAACCCCAAAATATGCCGCTATTTTCAATGTGAGAGACTATGCATACCCACTGACTGTAGCTTCATCCACTTACCTGGGACAAGAGGAATAATTCGTACGAGCCATACCAGCCAACGCCAAACCACACATCTTACAAGATCACCACGACTACCAAATGCTAAATCACGCTTAATAACTTCTACATATGTAACCCGAAATCCTAAAATCTTTTGCTACTCCGAACATGTCTGAGGTGTGACTATCCTTTCACTCATCTTTCTGGGAATCCATGCACTAGTTAAAGTATGATACTAAACCGCCACCAAATCCACAGTAGAAACATCCATTATAGTGGCAGTGTTGGTCCAGACTTTCATCGAAACCCAGAAATAATTCATTTACTGGGTACAATAGTAAAATCACAGGCGCAAACCGTGTAACTTGTGCGGACGAAATGAGCCGGAAGGAAAGGGCTGTGAAGTCAATGGCCAAGAGGCCTGGCCAGAACAGGAAGGGGAAAGAGAAAGTGAAGGAAGCAAGACCAGGGTCGTTCTCTTTCGGTTTGGTGCAGTCGCCGTGAACGGACGTTAGTGGAGTGAATGAGGGATTGGTAGTAGCAGCGGTTAATATTGGATGAGACGGGTGGAGCACGTGTTTAGACTTAGCACAACTGGACAGCCAACAATGAGAGGTAAGTGAACCATATCTTATTTCCCCGCATTACAGTTCCCTCGTGCTACAAGCTATTTTGCTTCTCGTGTATAAATATATTTTCCCTGTTGACCCCTTCAACAAGGTGGTAGCGAAAATAAGAATCAGCAGTGATGCCGTCAGACCTTTCTTTAGCGAAGGAAATATAGTCGCTTGGATCCGAAAGATCAAGGTGGTGCCCAGGCTACAAGGTATCGACGATGTAGCAGGTCTCATGACCCTGTACCTGGAGGGAAGCGAGTTGGCGCTGTACCTCGAGATGGGCGAGGAAGACCTAATTGAGCGTGGCAAAGATCGAACAGCGCTTTAGGGAAGCCTGTACGGAGGGAACGTACGGTGAGCTTGCTAAGCTGGGAACGGTCAGGGGGACAAGTCGATGAGTATGCCGCGGAGGTTCGAAGACTGGCCATGCTATCCGGTTTTACCGGAGAGGGTCTACAGACTTAGCACAGCTGAACAGTCAACAACGAGAGGCGGGTGAACCGTATTTTATTTCCCTACATTACAGTTCCCTCGTACCGCATAACTATAACCATGTTCAAAAATGCAACCAAACCAACTCCAGACAACAACCCCTCCCAAAATAAATAAAAAATTCTTATTTAGCCATGATGAATCTAGCAAAAGAAATATTAAAAAACTTCTAGCTCTCACACAGCACCAACCACTGTTATTGCCCCTGTACACATCTACACTATTGTTATCATTAGCCCACAAACTCAACTCAATAATAATGCCGAATGTACGAAGTCTTTCACATTTCACAAATCGAACAAAAGTATCATATCTTAGAGACCTTGCACAGCAAGGGAGACCTTGCGCGGTGAGAAAAGACATTATGTGAAGCTCTTGTAAAACGCACCTGACCCCAGACATATTGAATACGGAAGTACATCTGTTGGGTTTTGTACTACTCAGAACTGAAGCTCTTGTAAAACGCACCTGATCTCAGATATATTGGATGCAGAAGTACATTTGTTAGGTTTTGTACTACTCAGAACGAACAACAGAACAATGAAAACAAAGAGAAATAGCGATCTTTATCCAAGAAGGCCTGGAAACAAATGTCCTCCTCTCTCACTCCAACACAGTGTACGATATACCACCAGAACAGTGCATAGCAGCCAATCCTGACAGCAAGGTTTTCTGGAAATATGTGCATTCAAAGCAGAGACCTCACTCTCCAGTAGGCCCTCTTCGCAACCCTCACACAAACCAGATCACTGACGACCCCAAGGAATGCGCAGAACTCATTGCCGAGTGATATGCAAACATATTCACTGTTGAAAGTCAAAATGTACCATCTTCACCATCACTAACAGCAAACTCCATAACAACTATGGAATTTACACCCGCAATGCTGCGACGTCACCTTCAAAATAAGCGCAACTATGCCTCCCCTGGTCTCGATGGAGTTACATACCTGCTTCTCAAACGTGGCAGGCACTTCCTTTTACACCAGCTTTCTATTTTCTTCCAGTACTGTCTCAACAATGGTGCTACTCCGAAGCAGTGGAAAACTGCCAGTGTCATTCCTCTGTTCAAAAAGGGTGACCGCACATCACCTGTCAACTATCGCCCAGTCAGTCTCACTAGCTGTATTGCAAAACTGATGGAATCGTGTGTCAGAGAAACACTCTGGAACTTCTGGAGCTCTCACAGTCTCATCCGACCCTCACAATATGGATTTGTCCCTAACTCCAGCTGCAGTGACCAGCTTGTCGAGTTCCTTGAGGACATTACTCAGATCACTGACAGTGGCTCATGGGTGGATGTTGTCTACCTTGACTTTGCTAAGGCTTTCAACTCTGTGCCACACAAAAGGCTTATGGTGAAACTCTCTGCAATGGGTGTGGGGGATGACCTTTTTAACTGGTTGAAATCCTTCATCCTCAGCCGAAAGGAGGTAGTCACAGTTCTAGGACAGCACTCTACACCATATGAGATGTCATTGGGTGTACCACAGGGATCTGTCCTTGGTCCCCTCCTGTTTGTGGCATACATTAATGACATAGATGCCAATTTAAAGAATGCCACAGTATTGAAATATGCAGACGACATCAAGCTGTACCTTGAAATCAAGAGGACTGATCCTGATGTCTACAACTCTTTCCTGCAATCAGACCTAGACACAATGCAGCAATGGATCACAGACTGGCAACTGAAACTGGCTGTGGACAAGTGTACCACCATGCATTTTGGGAGAAAAAAACCCTGCGTCCACATACTCTCTCCACAACACTGATATCAAGAAATCCTCTTGCGAGCGTGACCTAGGCATCACTGTCAGCAGTGATTTGCGTTGGACAAAGCATATCTCTAAAATTGTCAAGAAGGCCGAGGGTGTCTTGGCATCACTCAGCAGGTCTTTTGTTAGCCGCTCTCCAGCCATCTATTTAAAACTGTATACAGCTATGGTACGACCACACTTGGAATTCGCATCATCAGTTTGGAATCCCTATCTTGCTCAGAACATTGACCTCCTGGAATCTGTCCAGAGACGTGCAACCAAACGCATACCCTCCATCAGACACCTACCATATTCTGAGCGCCTTGTTTCCCTGGGCATGGATTCACTGAAGCTCCGGCGTCTGGCGACGGACTTGGTAAACACCCACAAGGTTATCAACCACCTCACCAACAACAACACTGAACACCTTTTTGATCTCCATGTGTCTAACACACGTGGACATGCCTACAAAGTCAGAAAACAACACAGCTCCCATGACTTTCGGAAACATTTTTTCACGCTCAGAGTTGCTGAAGCATGGAATAAACTGCCTGCGTCAGTTGTTGACTGCCATGACACTGCATCCTTTAAGGCCCTCATGCTTTCCGAAATCCGCCGAAACTACACCTGATTATATATACACTTTCGATGAGTTGTAGTGCACCTGAGCACTGTACACAATTATTATTATTATTATTATTATTATTATTAGATATACCAGCTTCGAAATCACAAGCAAAATCACTTTATTGTACCAGTCTGATGTTAAGAGGTCCTCAACTGTTCAAAGTAATCGGAAATATAAAAGAGACTTCTAAACTAACAATAATACTGGACTAGTCAGCCATTCAAGGATGCACTCAGAGAAGATCAGCTGTTACCAATCCAATCACAGACCAAAGCCTTGACAGTGGATTTGATAGGCGGAAATGAAGACCATTGTGTGTGTGTGTGTGTTGTGTGTGTGTGTGTGTGTGTGTGTGTGTGTGTGTGTGTGTGTGTTGTGTGTGTGTGTGTGTGTGTGTGTACAGTCTTTCAAATTACTAACGACGTAATATTTGTTTATTACCGCTACCTTAGCGAAGGCGGGGGGGGGGTATTGTTTTCATTCGTGTTTGTTTGTTTGTTTGTTTGTCCGTAGACAAGATATCCTAAGAACGTCTGTATGGATTCGAATGAAACTTTCAGGGATGGTTGGCCTTGTGACTAGCACGAACTGATTAGATTTGGGGATCGTTCTGAATTATTTTTCATATTTTCTTTACATGTATATGTAAAGTTTTCACATAGTTCTCTTGTACACGCACACACATACACACATATACTCACACATTTTCAGCGTTGAACATTACCATCCCATTTCCACTGTACGAGCGCGCAAACATGCCGCTCTTTTACTCACTCTTCAAACGCCGCTTATCGACTTTTTCACTCCTTCATTCGTTATTCATCTATCACCCCTTCCTTTCTCACGACGCTCTCTTTGCCATTTATCTCCCCTACCTTCCCTCTCACTCTGGCTCTATTTTATATTTATATATATACACACACACAAATATATAAAAAGACAACACTCATTATTATATTAGGAGATTAAACATACTTTTTAACACTTTACTTATATATATGCATAATTTATACATAACACTTTACTTACATTTCGTTTTTGGATTTGGTTTGCAAGATTCTTTATGAGTTCGTGTGTTGAAGCTTATTCTGTTGTGTCTGGGGAGAGTCATTCTCTTTTAGTGCCTTATTTTTAACACACTCACCGGTAAAATTTCCACTTATTTCTTATTTTTTTTATTTTCTAAAATTTTCGTTGCAACCATTTCAATATTCTTGACTCTCAAGAGTCAAATTTTAGAAAATAAAAAAAATAAGAAATAAGTGGAAATTTTACCGGTGAGTGTGTTAAAAATAAGGCACTAAAAGAGAATGACTCTCCCCAGACACAACAGAACTTTACTTACATATATACATATTTCTATACATCGATCTAAAACAACACGATTACTAAAGGAAGACCGGAATTTAAGAGAGGAGAAAACCAAAAGGTCTCATGACATTAATTAAAGGATTTTATTTCAGATATTCTCATTTAAAAATCATCTCCGGTTAATCATTGAGAGGGACGTTGGTGTTGCGTTGGCGGATGACTGCGCTCTTTGAGTGCTCTTGTTCTATTTAAAAACTACTCATTGGAATTCAACGAAATTTCCCCAGAATAATAGCGATACGTGGTGTGTAAAAATACGTGAGGTTTTGCGCACTTGTAAACAAACCGCAAACATTTGCATGATCTCCACGAACTTGCAGTGTTCCAAATTATTGACGAGTGGTTTCATAATGGTATAATTATGGGTCGTAAATGTGACTTAACTGCTTCAGAAAAATCCGTTATTACTTCTGAACTTACAAAAGCTAAAACAACATTAGAAACATCTAAAAATAAATAGAAGATATCACCAAACTGGGAAAAAATTTGTTACAGCACTTACGAAGATAGAGAGTCGACAAGGGTCAGTCGAAGACTATTTCTCAATGTTCTCTGTCACAAATTAAGTGTGAAGCGGTAAAGAAGCCAGGTCTTACAAGTGGAGAACTTTTCAAGCTCTTTGGCAAAACAACTGTGTCCAGAACTATCTGATGTTGTTTTCTGAAAAAGGTCGGTAAACCAGTGACGTCAGTTAAAAAGGCCTCCTTTAAACAAAATCGTCAAAATTATGCTGCTTTTGCCTTTGATTGTGCATGTACCATGAGCAGAAACATTTCAGACATACAAAAGAGATTGAAATACATCTTTCCTGGTACTTATTTTGTACACTATGAAAACCACTCTCCGGACCTTGTCCTCGAAGAGGTAAGGATCTACGGTTGCCATGGTCACTGTTGCATTGAACTTTGCTCACTAAATCACAACCTTCTGAAAGTGCTATGGACCTGTCTTTGTGATGAAAATGTCATCACGTTGCAAGCCTGTCTATCAAACAAGAGAATGTTCAGCACACTTTGATGTTTGAAGACCTGACTCCGAACCACAATGATGAAGCATCGTCCGACATACTGTGCTGTAATGCATGTACATAAAAGTTTGTGCAATGAAAGCACTTTGGACACCCTCTTGGAAAACTTCATCGTCAAAACGAGCGAGTAAAGAATTATTTTGGGGGAGATTTGAGGTATTACTTTTCGATGTATAATAATAAAATATATTGTTATACCTGTGTTTGTTTTTATATTAAGACTGTAAAAAAATCGGTCTTGTTTGTAAAAAATATTTGGACCTGAGTTTGCACCCGCTAAGCAAATTTCGTGATTATATGGAGAGGAAGACGCTTTTCTCATGTGCAGGGGAAAACACTTTACTTAGGAATATCTAAGAGTAACGTCCCTTCCACCATTTGGCTTACAACTATAATTTTAAATAATACCTCGAAACTATAGTCCGTATGTATCACTTAGGTTTTCGAGAGGGGATGACCTCCTTTTGCGAATATCAGAAGGGCACAGAAAGTGTGTCTAAAGCCAGCTGGAGACGATGATCTCCTGGGGCTATAAGCTTCAGTAACACCCACCCCCAGTGGCTAGCCACATTCAGATGGCTAGTACACTTTACGTTATAATTTTAAACTTTTTTATTTACCTCCACTCATCGGAAGTAGAAAATCATTTCCTGCTTTATATGTCTATAGTTGTCCGAATTCAAAACTTGTAATTGAAAAATGTTGAAGAACACGTAGGAGGTCAAAAACAGAGTAGAGAAGTCACTGAGCGATTTATATATTCTTATAATAATAATAATAATAATAATAATAATAATAATAATGCATTCTTGTATTATATTTATATGAGTTATATCGACAATGTACATAAAAATCTACGAGAAAGGGGAAAACATGATACTCCTTTGTCGTTCTAGCCGTCAGGAGTGCAGCGAATTAATGATGGACACGTTGGTAACCAGTAACAGCGGGTCTATTGTTCACAAATTGCGATATAAAATTGAATAATGGAAAATAAACAGGTACTTATCAGGACCAACTGAAGACCCAAACAATTCAGGCCACCACCATCCGGGAGCCATGTGCTAGGCGATGTCACGTTCTGTATTAAGGGTTATTCAAATATAAAAACAGATTAATTTTTAGGGGTTATTTTCATTATCATAATCACCATCAGGAATGAGCTGGACTGTTCGACAGGAGCCAGCAAGCTAGAGGACTGCATCAAGTTCCAGTGTCTGCTTTGGCAAGGTTTCTGTGATTAGATGCCTTTCCTAATACCAACCACTTTACTGAATGTTCTGGATGTTTTTTCGTGGCACTGGCACTAGTGGAGCTACCAAAGATAGAAATGGGAACAGAGGGGTATGTAATGAGTGGAGATATGGTCAATCAGGAATAACAGTTGAAAAGGGGAGGGTGTAGGAGTGAGTCATGGAGCTGGTAGGTGGCACCACAAATGATGTGAAGCAAGAGAGATGCATATTGCAGGGTCAAAGGCAGAGGTACAAAAGGATGGAAATAGAGGGAGACAAACAGAGGTAATGGCAGGGGATGCGGTTGTCAAGATGAGGAGGTATACAGAGAAAAAGGGAAACTGAAAGGGGTGTTCAAGGGAAAATAAGGTGGTAAGGATACTGAGAATGCACAAAACAAAGGAAGTGGTTCCTGGGAGGGTGGGAAACAGGGAAGTCAAAACAGTCAGATTTGTAATAGGAAGGTGAGTGCAAAGAGGAGTTTTGAAAGAGAGATTCGTCAGGCACATAGACATAAACAATATGCATTTAGGGCTTCATTTTTGCTTTGATCACAGTCATTTTAGTCCTTTCTCAGTCATTTCAGTCCTTTCTCATCTTCATGCAGCTCAACATCTGGTTGTCGTTCTTCACCACTTTGTCCCACATATTCTACAGGTTTCATCCACACTTAGCAATCAGCACTTCTTTATGCAGCTGTCCTCATTCATACACATGACCATACCAGCACAGTCTTCTCTTTAGTATACTACACCTGATGCTTTATTTTTCTCAACACATTTACACTTCATCATACATGTACATCTCACATTCAGTGAAGCATGCGAGTTTCATTTCTTTCTAGCTTTCATGTGCTCTACATTCATGGCCCACAATTCACTACCATGTAACATTGCTGTTCATACACAGGCATCATACAATCTGCCTTTCATTGAAAGCTCTCTGAGCTTAGTCCACCCAGTTCTTATTCTAGCAACTATACTTTCAGAGTATCCTCTTGCACTGCTAATTAGGTCATCTACATAACAGAAACTATCAACTATCTTTAAGTATGCCATGAGAGAAGATAAATCTAAAATTTGGAAACTATCCCTCCATCTGAGAAAGAAATTCTCTCTTCAAAATCGAAATCAATCAACATCAATGGAAATTGTAGCTGTGATACCAGTGCTGGTGGCATGTAAGTGAACCATCCGAACGTGGCCGTTGCCAGCACCACCCCGACGGGCCTCCGTGCCGGTGACATGTAAAAAGCACTATCCGACCGTGGCCGTTTGCCAGCCCCGTCTGGCACCTGTGCCGGTGACACGTAAAAAGCACCCACTACACTCACGGAGTGGTTGGCGTTAGGAAGGGCATCCAGCCATAGAAACATTGCCAGATCAGACTAGGCCTGGTGCAGCCTTCTGGCTTCCCAGACCCCAGTTGAACCGTCCAACCCATGCTAGTATGGAAAGCGGACGCTAAATGTTGATGATGATGATGAAAATGGACAGTCGCAAACTGTCAAAATACTGCCTCAATAAATTTTGTCCAAACAATGCCAGCATGGAAAAAATGGACATAAAGACAACAATGACGATAATGTTTGAGTAGTGACTATTTGTTCCCTTTCACATGTGCAGTAGGAGACAAGGAGTACCAAACAAAACAAATTTGATTAAAAAATGAAAACAATTTGAAAAAAACAATGACAATTATTGCAGCTGAGAGAGTATAATTGACTGAATTTACCCAAGTATATTACTGGTATTTATTTAACCAAAACAAGATAAAAGTTAAAGAAAAGTCAATCCTGGTGGGGTTTAATACAAAATGAGATTAAAACCAAATAGTGTGAAGTATTTAATGTAATGCTATTATTTCTGAAGGTCTAGACCAATGGTTCACAGAGTGGACAGTACTACCCCCTACCCATGAGGGCAATGGAAAGATCCAAGGTGTGTTGAAGAAAAGTTGGTCAATAACGGGGTGGCCAAGGTGGATGTAAAAGCAACAAAATAATGGATTAATTAGGTTAAGTTTTAATTGTGAAATAAATAGTTGTTTGGAATTTGCTGCAGAAAGTAGCCTATGTTTGTGGTGGTGAGTGGTGGGGGGTGCTAAGAATGTGACCTGGAGGTTAAGGGGACAGCTGCCTGAAAAAGTTTGGGAAACATTGATTTAATATTTCAGCATTTAAACTGGCCATATCTAACCAAAATATACATCCTCCTTTATTATAAAACTAGTCAGACCTAGCTTCTTACAAAAAACATCACTCTAAAAGTTAAGTTACCTTATCAAAATCCCAAAGCTACAACGTAATGCATGATTAATTGAAAACAATGTGTATAGATAAGCATTACATTTGACATAGTAAACTGAATGCTAAAGGGTTAATAAAACTTAAAGAAATAACAAAACAGGTAAAACGTTAAAAAATATAACAAGAAAATGATTAGCCTGTGGGTTTGCTAGTTACTTTTCTCATTTGGATTTGCTATTTGTTCTTGGTTAGTATCAACATCACCAAATAGACTTCAAGATGGAGAAAAAAAAATAGCTGAGTAAGAATTACATAAAACAAAGTGTTTAAAATCACTAGGCTTTCAAAACTTTTTTTATTTCAATAAAATAATTGTCAAAATATTACAGGTGTAGATGAGATGAATAATGAATGTATAATGAATCGAGAAATGTTGTTGAGAATAATATTTCAGATGACACTGGCATTGAGAAGAATTAAACTGGTCTATCATCTCCTCGGATTGCACGATATTTAGCCATTTCATTTGGAAATACTTTGCTCAGCTCTGCTATAAGAGTAACTTTAAATTTCTGAAATTAAAACAGAAAATAAAAGCTTAATACAATGTAGTAGTTTTGTAACTACATAAATTATATATATATACACACACACACACACACACACACACATATATAGTGAGAATTTACGAAAAAAAACATAAGATGAAGATGGGTGAGCAAACAACAAACAGATGTATTGGTTTAACATTCAGGAAATAAGAAAGTCTTTTACGAGGCTGCAAAGAGAGAGGTTTGGAGATGCCACTATGAAAGGTTGCTCAATAAAGAGAATGAATGGGAGAAAGAGAGTCTGCCAAATGTCAACCCAATAGAGGGACCAGCTATCCAAATTGACAGTGCCTTGGTAGATAAAGCACTTAAGAGTACAAAGACAGGGAAAGCCCCCGGCCCATCAGGAATCACCGCAGAGATGCTAAAAATATCCGGCAGTGTCAGCTATAGCCTAGTCACCCATATAGTTAACCAGGTGACAGCACCATAGTCAACTGCTACAAAGGTAAAGGTGACACTTTAGATACAAATAATTACAGAGGTATCAAGTTCTTGGATCAGGTAATGAAGGTCATGGAGAGGGTCATAGCCCAACTAATTAGGGAGAGAGTCAGTTCAGATGAGATGCAGTATGGGTTTGTGCCAGGGAAAAGCACCACTGATGCTATATTTCTGGTAAGACAACTGCAGGAGAAATACCTAGCCAAAGATAAACCTCTGTACCTGGCTTTCGTTGACATGGTCCCCTGATCCCTTATCTGGTGGTCAATGAAGAAACGGGATAGTAGAATGGTTAGTGAAGGCTGTGCGAGTCATGTATAGGGACGCTGTCAGTAAAATGAGGGTTGGCAACGAGTACAGTAAAGAATTCCAGGTAGGGGTAGGGGTCCACCAAGGTTCAGTCCTCAGCCCCCTCCTATTTATCATAGTCCTCCAGGCAATAACAGAGGAATTCAAGACAGGATGCCCCTGGGACCTGCTCTATGCTGATGACCTTGCTCTAATTACTGAGTCACTATCAGAACTAGAGGAGAAGTTTCAGGTGTGGAAGCAAGGATTAGAATCAAAGGGCCTTAGAGTCAACCTAGCTAAAAAAAAGTCCTAATAAGTAGGAAGGCAGACAAACTACAAATCCCTTCAGGTAGATGGCCCTGCTCGATCCATAGAAAAGGCATAGGTAGACACTATAAGATATATCTAGTGTAAGCTATGGATACATAAGAGGTGCAGCAATATCAAAAGAAGGCTAACTGGGCTAATCGTGAGCCAAACACCCTAACCACTAAGCCACAAGCCTTCACTCCAAATAAATACATGGAAGATGGTTGGATAAATTGTCAAAAATATGTGTGATGTGCTTACATTGTCAGCAAGAATGAATGGTCATATAGCCATATCTGTTTAGTTTTGTGCACACTAAGTATCCATCCCAGCTTTACAGTTACGACAATTTTATTTTTAAATTATCAATAATCCTTCACCTAAAGACTGTCTGAAATTTAATCTTAACTTACCTTGAAATTATCGATTTTTCCTTTAACTAATTCATTTTTAGCAAGAGCCTTTTCTAGGCATTCTTTGGTATAAAGATGTGGGTTTTTCCCTCTATCAATGCAACTGAAAAAGATATATAAAACTTATTAAGGAAAAAATTATTGTATATATTGTCAAAATGATTTTGTGTGTGTGTATCGTTGCTATTATGTTAAACTGTCATATGTCCAAATTTGGCCAAATGCATTTATTTTCAATATTTATTTTTGCCTGCAATAGCCAGTTCTTTTGGTCAAACTATCATATCTCTAGATGCTTCAGATGCCAAGCTACCAAAAATTGTCAAAGTGTAGTACAACAGTTTTGCTATGGAATAGTGAAACTATTTTTCCATTTACTGAAAAAGCAACATTTTGGACTTACAACACTTTTGCATAATAGCAACGATATATATTTCTATCTGCTATGAGATAGGAGCAGTGTGATTACTAAATGTTTAAAATGTTAGACATATTTTCCTTTACGACTATAGTTCATGTCATGCTGTCAGGTAAGGTAGGTCAGTCAAGATGTAATCTAAGAATTAAAATTACATTTAATTTGTGCCTCTATAATTAGTATTATGCACTCCAAAAAATTCTTGATATTGATGTTTGCATGGAGTTGAAATGCAATAGAATATTTACACTAAAATGTTTCTAATATTAAACCAAGGAGTCTAATTTCATAATGAGATTAAATACATATAGATGTGACTCCACGAAAGAAGAGTCACATGGTATGGCCATGTAATGTGTATGAATGAAGACAGTTGCATCAAGAAATGTCAGTCTCTTATTGTAGAGGGAACATGTGGAAGGGATAGACCCAGGAAGATGTGAAATGAAGTGGTAAGAAAGGATCTACAGAAGAGATGACAGGGAGCTGAAACTCCTGGCAGTTTGCTGTGCTTGAAAAGATACGTCAAATGAAGTAAAAGCATGTTTGTCCTTGCATACAGGCTAACCTCTGATCCCTCTCCAGCTGAGCATTTCTAACCTTGCAGGGTTGTGGGTGCTGGTGCACATAAATGCACCAGTGCCAGCACCCAGTACACTCTGTAAAGTGGCTGGCATTAGGAAGGGCATCCAGCTGTAGAAACCATGCCAAAACAAGACAGGGAGCCTGAGCAGCTCTTCAACTATCAAACAATCCAATCAATGCCAGCATGGAAAATGGACATGTGATGATGATGATGATGATGATAGACAAACTTTTTTCTAATTCCCAGTGGCACTTGAGAAATATACTTACTTCATGAGCAGAAATAGAGTATATAGGTACTCAAAAATCTACTTGTAAGCAACAAGTACAAAACAGATGTCTCATCAATTAACAGATAGCAATGATTAAATGTACACCTATAGTCCAACTGTGATAAATGGACAGACGAATTCATGAAATTAATTCCATACAGCTTACGAGATGGAGTTGATGTAGTTTCTGCTATTTAGCAAGCAAACTTTGAACTGGAGTTGATTGTAGAAAAGGATAGTAGCAAGAGAGCAAGAAAGCATAACAGGATGTTTAAGAAATTATTTCCACTGTTAGCTACCAAAGGATATATCTCCCTGTACAAAGTGCAAACTGTATAAAGCAGGCATGCTAATGTTGCATTGAACTGAGAGATTGAGGGACTGAATGACATAAATTTGAAGAGGTCGATGAAAAATAAGATGAATAAGGTAACTTGAATGCATAATGCTATCATGCATGAAAGGCAAAGCACAGCTAATGAGCTAAGAGAGTAACTGGGCTTTAATAGCATCAACCAATTGTGTTGGTATGGACATGAGTTTGTTCATTCATTTTATTCTCCATCTTCCATTTCATGCTGGAATGGATCGAATAGGGACTTTTTTGAGTCACCAACCATTACCAGTTTTTCAAGCAAAGGATTTTTTTTCTTTTTTAGAGTTTATTCTGCATGTCTTCAAAAGCACTGAAAAACCAGTCATAATATCAACAAGAAATGTAAAGTTATATCACTGTTTCACTGAGCCAGTGAGAAGCAATACCATGAAATGTCAATCATCATCATCATCATTTAATGTCCGTTGTCCATGCTGGCATAAAAAGTTTGACCAGGGCTGGCAAGCTGGAAAGCTGCACCAAACTCCAGTCTGATTTGGTCTGATTTGGCCTGGTTTCTATGGCTAAATATCTTTCCTAACACCAACCACTCCAAGAATGTAATGGGTGCTTTTATGTGCCACTGACACAGGTGCCATTTGCATGACACCAGTATCTGCCACAACTGTGATTTTACTTGGCTTGATGGGTCTTCTTCCCAAGCACAACATAATGCCAAAATCTTGGTCATTTGTCATTGCCTCCATGAGGCCAATACTTGAAAGGGGGCTTTTTATATGTCACTGGCATTGGCCACTTTGCCTCTGTGAGGCCCAACACTCAAAAGGTGCTTTTTACATGCCAGTCACATGACACCAGCATCAGCCATGACTACAATTTCACTTGGCTTGACAGGTCTTCTCAAACACTGCATATCACCAGTACAAATACACATACAAGCTTCTTTATAGTTTCAATCTATCAAATTTTCTCACAAGACATTGATTGACTTAGGGCTATGCTAGAAGGTGCTGCTCAGTGGAACTGATCCTGAGACCACATAGTTACAATATTAACTTCTTAACACACAAACTTGTCATCATCATCATTGTTTAGCGTCCGTTTTCCATGCTAGCACGCATTGGACAGTGTGACCGGGGCCTGGGAAGCCAGGAGGCTCCAGTCTGATCTAGCAGTGTTTCTACAGCTGGATGCCCTTCCTAATGCCAACCACTCCGTGAGTGTAGTGGGTGCTTTTTATACACCAGGGGAGGCTGGCAGCAGTCACGATTGGTTGGTGCTTTTTATGTGCCACTGGCACAGGTATCACAACTACAATTTCCATTTGATATTTATTTTGATGTTGATGTACTTGACTCAATAGGTCTCCTCAAGCACAGCAGGTCGTGTGCCACCGTACTTACACAAATGCTTAACGCTCAGCAGATAAAGATTAAAGATATGAAAAGTGGTAAAGCTGGGTCTCAAGATGTTGTAAATGAAATGGCTCAGTATCAAAAAATAATATGCTATATAGCAAGTTAATCTAGTTCATACTAACATGAAAATAAACTGATGGTAGTGGCAATAACCAGATCTAAGAAGTGTGGAATCATAGTATATAGAAAAAATTTTGTTAAAAAATGACGAGTGATAAATGGTAGTTAATAGATTTTCAAGTAGACAGACTTCAAAATATTACTTACTCAAAAACTTCTAATGGTACTTGTACATCATGCATCTGTCCTTTTAACTTGTCAATTTCTTGCATACCTGTCACCATAGAATGGCTGGTAACACAATGAAAAGAAGAAAAAAATATTTTAAATATATAATTAGATTGTTGTTATGCAGTCAAGTGATGGTGATATTCCTTTATACTGGGGCAAGAGATGAGGCATCCTGGAAAAATCAAGATCAAAGTTTTGGTCTTCTATTTAAAAGCAAATGAATGAGATTAAGGAAAATTTTGTAGCCACTTCTGAGAGGCTAGAAATATTAGCAAGTAAAAAAAGATAAAATTTCAAAGTAAAAGTACTGTAACTAAAATACAGGGGTTGGCAAAAGTATGTATATTGTTGCTTAAAATAAATGGAATGTTCTTTTCATTTCTCTATTTCTTTTTTAGGATAAGAATTCCACTCATATAAGCAACTATATACCTACATTTGCCCACCCCTGTATTTATTACTATAACATACATCAAAGGAGTTATTAGCCAAATATTAGCTCTATATGATCACTCACCCTGCTAGAAGTAGCAATAATGCCTACAGGTGTTGCAGCTTCTAGTGTCTGGAGATTCCAAGATATTTCTTGAGAAAGATGGAGCAATGGTTTCTACTGCTCTCCCAGCTTACCCTTGAGACACAGGGCCTATTAACTCAGGGGTAGGGGGATTTGTTCGTGTGACATCAAGTCATGTTCACATGACTTGTATATGTATGTGTGTTATACGTGTATGTGTGTTATACGTGTATATGTATGTGTGTGTGTGTGTGTGTTTGTCCCCCCAACATCGCTTGACAACCGATGCTGGTGTGTTTACGTCCCCGTAACTTAGCGGTTCGGCAAAAGAGGCCGATAGAATAAGTACTAGGCTTACAAAGAATAAGTCCTGGAGTTGATTTGCTCGACTAAAAGGCGGTGTTCCAGCATGGCCGCAAGCAAATGACAGAAACAAGTAAAAAAAAAAGTATCAAATTCATTGAACTTTTCACGAATTTCCAGATGAGAGAAAAAGCAACCAATACCAAGCAACTTTCATCTCTTTTACACATGAGCTTCGTGCTTGACAATGAAAAAAAAAAAGAAAAGAATCAAATTATTCCCAGGCAAGATTTATTTACTTTAAAAACTAGATCTTACAAACACTGGTATTTGATGTTACCTTCCCACGCTAGCAATTGCTCTAATCACTTTCACTCTGAAAATAAAATAATCTTTCTTTCTCTCCCCTTACTTTCTCTTATCCATTATATATATATATATATATATATATATATATATATATATAGGAATTCCAACTTTGTCTGTTTCTTTTATGTTTTATTTATATTCTTTATAATATTAATGTAGAATATAGAATATATAGTATATATAGTAAAATGAAATGAAGTATTGATTGTCTTATTGAATAGATGAAATATTGTATGTCAAATATTAAGGGACTAGTATACTTTCTTGCATTTAAACAGTCTTCAAGGTCCCATGTTGTGACAAATTATATATATATATATATATATATATATATATATTATATATATATATATATATATACAGGAATCATATATATGTGATTCATACAACAAATCATACCCTTTGGCAGAAATTCTCACATGAACGTCCAGTTTTACTTTAATATGTTTTGTTGTTTCAAACATTGCGTATGACCAACTAATACGAGTGAAACAGACGTTTATCTAATTATGTAAGGAGTAGGCAATAAATAATTGCGATTTATTTTGTTTTGATTACAAATAACTTTTTTTTTAAATAATCGTTCAGATCTTTGGTTTTAAATGTATATATTTAATCATCCTCGATTATTGCACACTTTTTCTTTTTTTTATTTAGTATATTTTACTTTATATAATTTATTTTAAACTGCAGAATAATTTCTTGCATTTAAACATAAAAACCTCGTATAGATCCACCCTGATAATCCTTAGAAATAGTTTTATAAATATAGAATATATATATATATATATAATTGGAACTGTTATACACGGAGACGTAGTATATGACAACACGGCGTTAGACAAGTATCATATATGTTAATTATAAATGTCACATAACAGATAAAATGTACTTACAGTTTTTGATTTAGTAAGTTTTGGCCTTGTTGTTGAAAGTCTGAAACTATTATACTAATTTGTCGAGTTGTTTCAATAAATGTTTCTAGCTGATGTTCCAAAGACTCGAAACGTTCCGTTTTGTCTGCCATATTGACTGGAAGATAATCGGTGTTTCACAAAATTTGAATCACGTTATTAAATATCCTGATTGATTGTTAAAATTTGGATATAAGATACAGCACACGTACGTACAAGATTTAGTTTATAGCATAAATTTATTAAACTTCAGTATCTTTAACATCAATTTCTTTTAATGTTTTAATTCATAGAAATGTTCCAAGTTCATATTATAATATCAACTTGTATTTCCTAGGAAAGTATACTAGTATACATGCTGATATTATAGATAGTTTCCCTTTCTTTTAAAGCATAGACTTTATACACAAGAATTACTTAATAGTTTTCCACGCTAGGGTTTTTTTCCTATTTTATGTAAAACATTTAGGAGATTATTTTCTTTTAACTGGGGAGTGATTGCTTGTTTAGTCCTAAATTATAGGTGTTACTTCAACATCTCTAGCCTGGTCGCAAGTACACCGCTAAGCCCACTAGATCCCATCGAGTAGCCTCCCTTTAATTCATGTGACAGTTTCCTAGTCATTTCTTGGAGTGGAATCATTTCACGATGGCTACTGCCAACTGGAATCCGCTCGGAGATGAGTATTATCGGTAAGTTTCTTTTTTTAATAATATTTCTTTCTAGTTTGTGCATATGTTTCGGTATTTGAATATATTTATTTATCCTTCAAATTTTATTTCTGTTATTACTTGAAGATCCACATTGTTTATCTTAAGTTTCTGAACAAAATGGGTGTTTATATATTTTTTAAGGTTTGTATTTCCCTCTTTAAGGATAGGTTTTTTATCACGAAATCTCCAATACTGCTCAAGTAATATCATTTGATTATCTAAATCTTCATTATCGATTGCAAGCACTACTTAAAAACATCAAATCACAAAAGTAATGTTAAACCCCTCTATAATTAATGCAATATTTTGGTTTCAAATATATGTATGCCGATATGATGTTGATTCGGTCTAGATTTTAAAAGTTTATATCTCTTTAAAGAAGAAAATGTATTTCTTTAACTAATACTATTGATACAGGATGTGGGAGGGTTAAATGCAAAATTTTTATTCTCTCTGTTTTTCTTGATTTAAACACATTCACATTTAATGGTAGCAATTTTGGCTCAAAGTGCAAACAGTTGTTTACTATGTGTTTTAACAATTCATTCATAAACTTTGCTTGGATGTTGAAAAATTCAAGTGAAGTCTATCGAAAAATTGGCACAACTTCGTATTTTTTACAAATATGTCGCTATTTCTCATTTCTTAATTTAGTTCCTGATAGGAAATAATTATGCCCAAACCTTAATCTCTAACAGGTTCCTGGTTTGCTTTGTCAACAGACTATAAATATATGCAGAAACTATGCAAATTGTTCTGCTCATCCTTATTGACAATATCTAGTATTATTCGCCTGAAGATTCTGTCTGTCTCTCTACACAGTTAATAAATGTATGGTTTCAGACATCTTATTAATAAAACTAGTTATTCCGCGAGGATGCAAAGGAGCTTCTACGTAGCCTTTTGTTCGGCTAGAAAAAGCAGCTAAAGCTCCCTTAATCAAATTTATTATCTTACAGAAATTACACACGAAATATTGTATACGTCATAGATAACCCTTACGAAGACGACATGATCACATATCTGCTCGATCAAATTGACCCGAGGACCAAACAGCAACAAATACCATTATATATTTCCTTTATAGTGTCAAAAACACTTCACGCCTACTTTTACATGTGTGCATGTGCGCGACATCCGTTTACTGATCTAACAAGCAAATGTTTTTAATTCCCTGTCAACAGAGCCTCTACATAGGCACTCAACCCTCTGGAAATAGCAACCAAATCTTTCTGTAACCTGCCTCCGCTGTCTTAAGAAGAAGAACACATTATAGAAAGTAGTTCTTGTAATAAAAGAATAAATAAATAAAAACTGAATGGTCACGATGGATCAAACTAAGGTGAAATAACAATGATGACGGTGCTTAACCTGTCCTTTAAATTCCCATTGCATAACCAGAGCATGTACCAGCTCCATGCCAGTTTCTTGATCTTCAAAAACTATTTCACTCTAATCCTTCTTATAACACATACTATTTAATTTGCCTTTCATTTGGCTTTAACCAAGTGCCTGGGAATAGGTGGTGCACTTGCACCCCTGAGATTTTATCGGGGTGCAAAATTCAATATTGCACCCCCTACTTACCTTTTCCTGGCTCAGAAAATAGGAACAAAGAACTAAAGTAAATAAAAAGAAAATGCCCCCAAATCCCTAGAAATATTGGCAGATTCATCATGGAGCTGTCAGATATACATTCAGACTGAGTGAACGAAGAGGGCAGAGTGGTTCTTTGCTATTTAGTAGTAGTAGTAGTAGCAGCAGCAGCAGCAGTAGAATAGGATGACAATGGTGATGATGGATCTCTTGTGTTTTTCCGAAAATAATTTAAGTGGCCTGACTGGAGAAGAGCTGGAGACTTGTTTAATAGGTCAGCAATTGTTTATGTATTGAGAAATGACATCCAGTACTGATCTTGTTGTTGCTATTGATTATTTGTGGTAAGGGTTGTAGCGATTATGATAATGATGGGTTACTTGGGGTATTTCAAGGAAATGAGGAAGTGGATAGCTGAAATGTAAAATACCACAAGTGATCTATCATTATCATAATTGCTACTACCCTTACTATATTTGGCAAAAGAAATTTTTAAAAAATAGAACAACTTCTAGCTCTCACACAGTACCAACAGTTATTACCCCAGTGCACAACCACACCATTATTGTCATTAACCCACAAACTCAACTCAGTAATAATGCCAAATGTACATGGCCTTTTGCACTTCGCAAATCAAACAAAAGTATCATGCACAGTGAGAAAAGATAATATGTGAAGCTCTTGTAAAACGTGCCTGATCTCAGATATATTGGATGCAGAAGTACATTTGTTTGGTTTTGTACTACTCAGAACTAACAACAGAACAATGGAAACAAAGAGAAATAGCGATCTTTATCCAAGAAGACCTGGAAACAAATGTCCTCCTCTCTCACTCCAACACAGTGTGCGATATACCACTAGATATACCACCTTCGAAATCACAAGCAAAATCACTTAATTGTACCAGTCTGATATTAAGAGGTCCTCAACTGTTCAACTTCCTGCCTAAAGTAATCGGAAATATAAAAGAGACTTCTAAACTAACAATAATACTGGACTAGTCAGTCATTCAAGGATGCATTCAGAGAAGATCAGCTGTTACCAATCCAATCACAGAACAAATCTGAAAGAAAATAAATTTAAGTGGTGCTCCACCATGGCTGCAGTCCTACAACTGAAACCTCCCAACTACATGGTTCTGGGTTCAGTCCCATTGCGTGGCATCTTGGACAAGAGTCTTCTGCTATAACTTTGAGTCAACCAAAGCCTTGACAGTGTATCTAGTAGAAACTGAAAGAAGCCCATCATGCATGTGTGCACACATGCACTCGTGTCTATGCACTGTGTTTCAAATTATTAACATTTGTTTATTTTATTTAAAAACTACTCATTGGGATTCAACAAAATTTCCACAGAATGATGGCAATAATTATATACACATGGAGTGTAAAAAACGTGAGAAATCTCATATTACTTCTGAACTTACAGAAGGTAAATCAACATTAGAAATATCCAAAATAAATGGAAGGTATCACCAAATTGCTCTTACGAAGATAGAGAGTCGACAAGGGTCAGTTGAAGACTGTTTCTCAATGTTCTCTGTCACAAATTAAGCATGAAGCTGTAAAGAAGCCAGGTCTTACAAGTGGAGAACTTTTCAAGCTCTTTGGCAAAACAACTGTGTCCAGAACTATCTGATGTCATTTTCTGAAAAAGGTCGGTAAACCAGTGATGTCAGTTAAAAAGGCCTCCTTTAAACAAAATACGCATACAAAATCATCAAAATTATGCTGCTTTTGCCTTTGATTGTGCATGTACCATGAGCAGAAACATTTCAGACATACAAAAGAGATTAAAATACATGTTTCCTGGTACTTATTTTGTACACTGTGAAAACCACTCTCCGGACCTTGGACTCAAAGAAGTAAGGATCTACGGTTGCCATGGTCACTGATGCATTGAACTTTGTTCACTAAATCACCATCCTTCTGAAAGTGCTATGGACCTGTCTTTGTGATAAAAATGTCATCATGTTGCATCAAGCAAGAGAATGTTCAGCACACTTTGATGTTTGAAGACCTGACTCCGAACTACAATGATGAAGCATCATCCGACACACTGTGCAGTAATGCATGTACATAAAAACTTGTGCAATGAAAGCACTTTGGACATCCTCTTGGAAAGCTTCATCACCAAAACGAGCAAGTAAAGAATTATTTTTAGAGTGATTTGAAGCATTACTTTTCCTTGTATAATAATATAATATATTGTTATACTTGTGTTTGTTTTGATATTAAGACTGTAAAAACATCAGCCTTGTTTGTAAAAAAAATTTGGGCCTGAGTTTGCATTCACTAACGAAATTTCATTCCTGGTCCACTGGTTTTAACCACAACAATTATATCTCTAACTCCATCACTTCTGGTCTTAATCTTTGTTGAGTTTTAGAATTTTGTAACTGCTTTTGTGCACCTTGTCCTTTGCTGTTAACTATGTCATTGTCTCAATTCACATTGCAATTATTGTGCACCCTTTGTTTATGCTGCCCACATGATATTGTGTTCCTATATACCAAGTACAACCGTATTCTTATACTGATAGGCCTTGAACATTCCTACTTATTTACATCGTATTTATTACCTGAAACTCAAATCTATGCATCAAACCTACAGTCTTCTTTTGCAACCACCTACACTGAGTAGAAATATTTAGCATTCTCTAACATCAACATCACTCTCATAAATCCACATATTTGACATTTTCCATTATTGCATTCTTTCATTATCACCCAGTTCCTTATAAACTATAAACTGCACTCAGTTTTTAAATTCTTTTTACTGTAAAACAAACTATTCTATTTTTTGCAGAAAAACAGAAATTTATACCATGGATTGGATCATCAATGGCAATGTGGACCTCTCCAAAAATAGAGTGGCTGCAGCCCCATTTGCTGGACCCATTGGTGAGCAGACACTTTTGAGAGTTGTCGGCAGTACTTGTCTGTCAATTATGAAAAATATTAAGGCAGTGTGCTGGCAGAAACGTTAGCATGCTGGGCGAAATGTTTAGCGGTATTTTGTCTGTCTTTACATTCTGAGTTCAAATTCCACAAAAGTTGACTTTGCCTTTCTTCCTTTCGGGGTTGATAAATTAAGTACCAGTTGCATACTGGTGTCAATCTAATCGATACCACCCTCCCCCAAAATTTCATCCCTTGTGCCTAGAGTAGAAAAGAATATTATATTTTTTTAAGGCGGTGAGCTGCCAGAAATGTTAGCACACCAGGCAAAATGTTTAGTGGTATTTCATCTATCTTTACGTTCTGAGTTCAAATTCCACTGAGGTCAACTTTGCCTTTCATCCTTTTCGGGATCGATAAATTAAGTACCAGTTGCGTACTGGGGTTGATGTAATCGACTGCCCCCCCCCCCCAATAAAATTTCATGCCTTTTGCCTGAAGTATAAAAGAATTATGAAAAATATGTGCTTAAAAATGCCTTGTTTTATAGGCACAAAGCCACTCATTTGTAAGGATTAGAACTGTCAGTTGAACTGACCTTGTACACACCTGGAACTTATTTTATTTTTCTCTTGGTAATAAGTATTTATAAAACTACATACTGTGAAGTCCTGTGTTCTCACACCTTCACCTTTATGCACTTAATAGGTGTTGTGGAATACTAGACTAAATACTTTATAGTATCCAGTTTTTCTCTTTCAGTTCTGAGTTCAAATCCTATGACAGTCTTTTAGTAATAATTAGAGTCCTCTTTGCTGTAGTCCCACTCAATCAAAGGAGCTCTTAATCTTGCAAGCTGCATGGCAACCTTGCTGGTATTGATGTCATGAAATAACCCTAACCTGGTACACTCCAGTAAAGTACTTGGCATTAGGGGCAGTATTCAGCCAGAGAAACTATTCCAAAGCAGACACTGGGACATGAAACAGTACTTAAAGACTCATTGGATCCTGTCAAACCATCTATGCTATGCTAGGCATGGAATATGGACATTAAAAGACAATGACGAAATAAATCAAAAATATTAAATAGGGCATTCACTTAAGATCTATTAAATTTAATTTTTATAATATTCAGTTCACATATATTAACCCTTTAACATTCTGATTACGCTGTTAAATGTAATACATATTTATTCACAGTATTTTTAATTAATTATGCATTATCTCATAGCTTGAAGATTTTGATAATGCAATTGTTTAAATTTAGAATGACATTGTACGGTATGTATGCTAAAGGGTTAAATTTTATAAATTAACTAGTTGTAATTTAAGGACAAATACATCACATCTGATACATCTTCACATAAATATTACTAATTTTCTAAGGAAATCTTTCATCTTATGTTTAAAAAAACTCAGATTTTCTTTTTTAATAATGAATGGTATGCCAGCCCATACTTGGAGTTGTAAACTTGATTATAATATTTTCAACAGATGAAGCTTGTCAGTGGTTGGAAGTCAAATAGGAAATATCCTAAATCTTCCAGAAAAAAATTTTTAAAAACCATTAAGTGGAGAACTTACTGGAAATACTATTTTGTTATTGATAAAAATGAAACAATGAATTTCCAGTTAGAAAACAGAATCTACTTCCAGAAATGAAGAATACCAATGGCTTCGTCTTTATCAGTGACTATTAACACTGAATGGAGAGCAACAAGGGTGGCCAACACTCCAACTAACATTATTGATAGGCTTTTTCTTGAACATAATATCAACATTAAAATCAAAGTAAAAAAAATTATAGTTTCATTGATTCATGCTATAGATTTTCTATTCATATCACTGTAGTTAAGACAGGAAGAGTAAGCTTTATTTATTAGTAAATTATTCTTGCTTGTACTTGTGTTAGCATTCAACCTCTGCTGCCACAAGCCAGGGAAAGGACAAGAGCTCCATTTGGATCAATCATGCATGGTCAAGGTTCTGCTTCCTCTATATGTGCTTGTGGTCATGTCAGGAAATCTGCCTCACGACAAAATGCTATATTTATTAGGTGCTTGTCCAAACAGTTCTCCTCTATGCTTGTGAGACCTGACCATGTTGCTGATCTCCAGAAGCTGGAGGTCTTTGATTACTTCTGTATTCATCGTCTTCTCTGACTGCATACCTCAGACTGTGTTTCTAACAAACAACTTGTTGCAGTCTCTCACCTCTTGAGGGAACTCTTCCGACAAGGAGACAGCAGTGGTTTGGTCACACGTTGCAATACTCCCATACTGGACTCATTCAGCAGGCAATAGCAACAGATCTTCTCTGGGTTGACATAAGTGGAGAGGTGGTCAGCTGAAGGCATGGCTCACAACAGTCAAAGTACTCATGGAGCTTGTTTCCAGCACTCAAGTCTTTGGCATTCATCACTGGAACCGGGAATGGCTTCAACACGCTGCAGAATCAGTCACCAATAGGCATGCATGGACTGCTTTGACCTGTGACACGGTGAATTCAATTGGAGCTGGCTTAATAGACTCAATTGGAGTTGAGTGAATGCCATTACAAGATTTGTCCCAGTAGGTTTGAATTAGTTTCAACCAGTATGTTTACCGTGTCCCTCACGAATGCTGACCACATTCAACAGCTAGCCTTAAAGTTCCAGCTGTCAAAATAATGGTTCTGCCTGCAACCCAAAAATCCAGCTTGCAAATTTGACAAATGCCTCACAGGGAGAGCAAGTGCATTGTATTGTGCAGACACCGTAGCCATAGTCATCATTCATTCTCGAGGTGTAGGGTTCATGTTTGGAGTTTCAGTGGCAATACAAGTTCACATTTGGTATTAGTAAATTAGTGTTTTTACAAATATTTAAAATGCAGAATTTTTTTCTTCTTTCAGTAAAAAATTGTTACATCATATTTTTGTTCTTTTAGCCTTACTTCGGGATGATTCAAAAGTTGGTCGAGTTTCCAATACCAAACCAATTCTTTATATATACAATGCAGCTGGAAGAGAGATAAGTCACATGAGGGTAAGTATGTAGAGTTTTAATATTTTTCCAAACTTATTAAGAAATAATTTAATCATAGTTTTAAAAAATCATGTGTCTAAATCCCTGTAAAACATTTAAGATAAGGTGTGGCTGTGTGGTATGAAGCTTGCTTCCCAACCACCTGGTTCTGGGTTCAGCCCCACTGTGTGGCACCTTGGCCAAGTGTCTTCTACAATATTCTTGAGTCAACAAAAACCTTGTGAGTAGACAGAAGCCCATCATGTGTGTGTGTGTATGTCTGTGTGCATGTGTGTGCGTCTTTGTGTATGTGTTTGTCCCCCACTACCACTTGACAACTGGTGTTTGTTTGTTTATGTCCCCTGTAACATTAGCTGTTGAGTAAAAGAGACCAATAGAATAAGTGCCCGGATTTTTAAAAAGTCCTGGGACCAATTCATTCAACTAAAATTCTTCAACATTGTGCACCAGCATGGCCCACAATCTAATGATTGCAACATTTAAAAGATAAAAAGAACTTGACAAATTAGATAACAGAAGTAAAAAACACGAAATAATGATAGTAATTTGAAGAAAATTATTTGAAACATTATGAGAAACATTCATGTTCAATTTATTTTTATTGTCTTTCTTGTCAGTGGAGCAGTGGAAATCTTATACAGATTGGTTGGTCCAACACTGAAGACCTTCTTTGTATCCAGGATGATGGAGTTGTTCTTGTCTACAATATGTTTTGTACTTTTAAGAAAACTTTCAGCATGGGTGACGTAAGTTGTTTGCTATCAAAGTTGACTAGTCTTGTAATATTTATAGATTGTTTGGATCTTTACCTTTTGACTGACAGATTTAAAAAATATTTTTTTGTAACTAAACACTTTCAAACTTCAGACACTCAATAAAATCGCCATTGGCTTCAACCACAGCCTCCAGACAACTTCAGGCCATGTAGGAAGATGAATAGAGGCATAACGTCACTATCAACTAGTGATCACTCTGAACACCATGTTGTTGACTGGATGTTTGATTTTTATCACTCTCAGTACATGTCCTCAGATTGAGACCCAAGCACTCTGAAATGTTTGTGTTGGAGCTTCCAGCACAAATGCCAAGCAGTACGGCATGTCATTTCCAAATTTCTGGCAGAGTGAATTGCGTCATGGTGTTTTTCTCATAGACGGTGCCCAATTGACCCTACTATACTGTGTAGTCAACAAAGTCAAAAACAAACCGTTCTTATGCACGAAATAAAAATCATAAAATGGTGACAATTTATCCATTGCACCTTGTGTGTATGTATATATATGATATATATATATATATATATACACGATTAGAGGTTGTCTTAACCTTGTGAAGGTATTGGTTTCATCCAAAGAAATACTGGTTCAATACCTAGTATTTTGAGGGGATTAATTTCTTTAAAATAATAGGTATATACATATATATATATTTAAACATATAGTTTATATTCATATAAAAAAAAAAAAAAAAGAAAATGAAGATTGGGATGTTGATGATTGTTTGTTAACAGCAAATTAATCATCTTCACTTGTTGGCATCCTTTTGTCTTGGGAGACAATGGAGTTGTGCATAAACTAATCCAGTCTAGTTTTTACCTTTCATGTCCTCTCTCGTTTCCTCTCCAGTTTTGCACAGACCTGGGCTAGATGTAAGAAAATCCTGGGTAGCTCAATCATCAGGATTCCTCTCTCGACCTTGCCGATGTGGTCCAAAGGAGTGTAGAGCATTACGTTTGACACCAGCTTGGTTGCAGGAGCTGCCGGAAGAGTGTAGAGTCAAACACTAAACTGCCTATGGGGCTCCACTCCGGATTTCTTTGAAGGTTGTCTCCTTTCCATAACCCTTGATAGGGGCCCATACCGGGAACTGTCAGCCGGAGTCAGCTGAGCCCAGGACTCATGTCAGGCACGGTCGTCACTCCCTGAAGTAGTGAAGAAAATCGCTACCCACTACCATCTTCACTAATATATATATATGTGTGTGTGTGTGTGTGTATACATATTTGAAGCTGAAAACACCACAATAATAACTCTGATACTAAAGTCTCGTTTGTAACACTTCTAAAGTATTGTACTTGAGATTTGAGTAATTTCTGAATGTTTCCAGCTTCAAAAATGTGCATGTGTGTGTATGTATGCGTGTACGCACAATGAGAACATCATTGATCTTTATTGTGCTACAAATTGTCCTACAAGAAATTTGAGGTGCCTTTACATAAATATTTGTCAATAATTTGAAACTTTTCTCTCAAAAATTGCTTTGTTAAATTTTTTTCCAGGAGGCAAAAACTTTGAAAGTCAAAGATTGCAAAGTGTTCCAAGGATTCCACGGCACAGGCATTGCCATCATAACCAATTCTCTTAGAGTATTTATTGTTAACAATGTTGAAGATTCTAGAATCCGACGTCTTGCTGAAGTTCCTGGTGAGTGAGAATATTTCCTGCTAAAATAAGTTGCTTTACTTCACCTTTTTGATACCAACCCACCCAATACCACCTCTTGTACTCTGATACAAAATGTCTTTTATAGAGTGTTCATATTTATGCTTTTCACTTAGTTTTGTTCGAAATGTCTAATTATATATTTCAATGCTAATGATATAAATCTAAACATTTAATCTTTGCTAATACACTGCTACCAGTGGTGAGCTGGCAGAAACGTTAGCACGCTGGGCAAAATGCTTAGCGTTATTTTGTCTGCTGTTACGTTCTGAGTTCAAATTCCGCCAAAGTTGACTTTGCCTTTCATCCTTTCGGGGTCAATAAATTAAGTACCAGTTGCATACTGGGGTCGATGTAATCAACTGGCCTCTCCCCAAAAATCTCAGGCTTTTTACCTGGAGTAGAAAAGAATCCACTACTACCACTATAGCTCTGTGATGAATTCTCTTTTGGCTTCAACAATGGGTACTCAGTTGTTCTACCAACTTCACTCCTATTCAAGAAATTATTATGTAAGCAGTTATGTATTCTGCATCATATATACTGAATGTGATTCTCAGGTCAAATTAACTTGAGACAATACAACATAGCTGGACTTTCAGTTTTATTACTTAATAATACTAGAGAATTATTGTTTGTATATAGGTCTTTTTCAGTTTATATGAAATAATGAAATATGTTATTTTGGTTATTTTCAGGTCTCCAGCCATCGTTCAGTAGCTGGATTATTTTGACTATTGATAGACAGACAAAAGCCATGGTAGCCAATGGCTCAGAACTCGTTCAAATTGACCAGGGTGGACAGTATGAAGTGAAAGTAAGCTTTTAAATATTTTAAAAGATCATGAAAAACAAATAACCCGATCTCCAGCCACAGTTTATAGCCCCCGTTCATATTCTACCTAGCTAGCACTACAAACCAAATTTAATCAACCCAAGAAGTCAGTCCCTACATAGTTGCTTCTCTTGTTAGAAATAGCTGCCAAATTCCCATTAAATCACACCTTAAAAAAAAAGATACAGATTATTGATAGTGTAGTCCTAGAAACTGTCTGTATAGAAGGCAAATTGATCCCAACTAAAATGTCCTTCACCATAGGTCTCCTCAGCCATGGCTAACTCAGTGTTATACAGCAAGCATGTTTAATTAAAGCTAGTTTAATTATGTCAACAGGACTAGAATCACAACTTTTGATAATTCATTATAGTTTTACCACAGCAGATCAATTTGTAATTTGTTTCTGTTAGTTAAAAAAAATTAATGTAAATTTGTGAGGTATTTAAAATTTAAGCCAAACCCCATTCCAGTATTTAGTTAAAATTTTATAGAATGTTTAATAAAAATCTGTTCTATATTGATTTTAATAGGAAATTATGTAAAGTGAATGTCTTTCTAATACTAGTTCCAAGTTCAGACCCTTTGTCAGAAACTCTCAGCTAAGTTTCTATTAGAATATATTTATGATGAACCCAAATTGACAGTGGTTTCACAACCTCATGGTTTTCAGTTTGGTCCCTTTGCTTGGTGTCTTAACCTTTTAGCATTCAGAATACTCTGTCATATGTAAAGCTTGTTTAATTACATTGTTTTAAATCAATTGTGCAGCATCTTGTAACTCTGAGATTATGATGATGTCCCTGTTTATTTTTAGAATGACTTTGTAGGATAGGTATAAGAGGTCAGAACTGGCTGGTTTGAGCATAAAACAGGAAGACAATTTTGGCCTGATATGGCTGGTTTAAACACTAAAAGGTTAAGCAAGTGTCTTCTATAACCTCTGGTTAACCAGTACGGTGTCAGTGAAATTACTAGGCAAAAACTGTGCAATGGTTATTATCAGTTTAGCCTAGAGACAAGTAAATTCGGCTTAGCCTAACTTAGAGACAAGTTAATTTGACTTAAGTCATGTCTCCAGGAACCAATTAATGACATAGGGTGAGGTATGCCTGTATTGGATATGTGGTATCCCCTAGCAGACAGTTAATGTAATAGAGATAATCATTTCTAATTAATACTTGGTGAGATTAGAAACTTGAATTTAAAATTAAGGAACAAAGAAAAATAATGTATAGAATACACATTTTCTTTTTATTGCTTATTTATTATAAAGTTCTTAAGATTTTTTTGTCAGTGGTAATCATCATGAAATCATTTACATAACAACTTCTGTATACTTTTAATGTTTATTTAAGCATTTTTAAGTATACTGGAAGTACTCAGATGTGTGCAGAAAATTCACTGATTAGTCAAACTCTGCTTTGAAGAGATGATAATACTGCAGCTGTGCTAAAAGAAGAGAAAGTATTGTGAACAACAAACCTAACAGATCTGTTATTCCATATCTAAATGGCTTATCTCATAGCATCTCCTTTTAAAGGTGAATTTACTGATCAATGTTTTGTTGGTTCATAAATTGCCCTTGGTAGGTTGTTGTCAGTAAATTTTACTGTAGCCATATTTGGTTAATGCGTGATTCAACCAAACTATGTTAAATCTAGATGTGTGTTCTTGAATTTATAGATTAAAATTTCCCTTTTTATTTGTAGCCTTTTCCTCCAGCTAACTGGTCAGAAGGAAATGTGATTGACATGGCTTTATCTTCGGACAAGAAATATATTGCTTTATATATGTCATCAGGTCTTATTTGGGTTGGAACTTCAGATCTCAAGGTAATTTCTTCAATCAACTTTTTTTAATTTTTTTATTTCACCTCTTCCACCTGTAATTGAAAAAAAACTTTTATGTTTCTAATTTTCAAACTAAATATTTTAAAGGCTTCCTTCTTCTAATGATTTATTTTAAAGACTTTTATAAATTTGGACATTTTTCATATCGTCAAAGCAATTGTTTTTTTACCAGTAGATTTATCACAATTATTTTTTAACATCCAGTACCATCAGAACGTGGTCGATGCCAGGCCCACCTGACTGGCTCCCATGCTGGTGGCACGTAAAAAGCACCATCCGAACGTGGTCAGTGCCAGTACTACTGACTGGCTTTTGTGCCGGTGGCATGTAAAAAGCACCATCTGAACGTGGCCGATGCTAGTACCCACTGACTGGCACATAAAAAACACTATCCGAACGTGATTGTTGTCAAGCCCACCTGACTGGCTCCTGTGCTGGTGTTATATAAAATGCACCCACTACACTCTCAGAGTGGTTGGTGTTAGGAAGGGCATCCAGCTGTAGAAACGTTGCCAGATCAGATTGGAGCCTGGTGCAGCCGCTGGCTCTCCAGACCTCAGTCAAACTTTCCAACCCATGCCAGCATGGAAAACGGACATTAAACGATGATGATGATGATGATCTTCGATCCTGGCATGGCTAGATGGTTTGTATGTTCCACTGTAACATTTATCACTGGAGCTATCTTATAGAGAAGGGAAGTAAGTAAAAATATTACTTGTGGTAGATATGTATTTTGAAAATGAAATAATCCTAGAGAAAGTTACTGGACCTGAAGTTCCCAGTTAAGTTTTAAGATGTGGGATGAGTAAATTAAGCATCCGGAAATGTAAAGTAAGCATTAAATCAATGTCTTATCTCATCTACAGCAAGACACCCATTCCTGTCCCTCTATCATACTTTAAACTCTCATCATCTGGTGCAAAGCCACCTCAGTTGAGAGTCTTGTATCATCTTGTGAGTTACTTTGGGGATCTCACTGGTGCCAGTATCACAAAAAAAAACGGTACACATTGTAAAGTGGTTAGTATTTGGAAAGGTAGCTCAGTTGCAGAAACCATACCAAAGATACAGTGAAGCTTGGTGTAGTTCTCTGGCTCTTCAATTCCTGTTGGATCATCCAACCTATGCCAGCATGGAAACAAATGTTAAACTGTGATGATGATCTTGGCTAGGGGAAATAGCAGAAATAAACAGTATAAGATATTCTAAAGCTTTAATCACAATAGAACTTTGAAGTTTATGAATTACCTACTAAAATAATAAAATGTAAAATAATTTTAAACATGAATACCAAATTGAAACAGAAAATACCAGTAGGCCCACTGACATCAATAGGCTTTTTAAACTTCTTTTTCAAACTGGAGTCTGTAACACCTAAAACATTTGAAAATATTTTTGTCTTATGCTATTCATTATCTTTGTGTACGTGATGAGGTTTAATTAATTGTTAGGTGTATTAACATTCCAATTATGTTTATTCTGATTTAGACTAAACTATGGGAATTCAACACCAAAGGGGCACCAAAACCACTTTCATTTCTCTGGTAAATACTCTAGTTTATTTATTTTAACAGTTATCAACATATATTGGTTCTGTGATGTTCTCACTGGATTTTAATGCCATATGGCTTATATATGTAGTTTTAACTGTAATATTTTGTTTGCTTATTAAACATAACTGATATATTGTCTTTACATTTTCACTAGCCACATAGCACATTGATCATATGCAAATCAGCTTTCACAGCCTCTTTCTAGTGGCCAGTAAAAATAAAATGTGTGCACTACATTATATGAAATGTAGGGAATTCCAGAAAGTACCCCACTACCAAAAATGAGTTGACTTATTTTCCTGTCTCGAGTACACACACACGAAACCAAGTATACTCAATTCCTACACAGTGATTGAGTGATGAGAGTGGACAAGATTACTTAATTTTGCTATAAAGAAATTAAACAAATTTAACCAATTATTAAAAATATCCTACTTACCAACTGATTACATCTATTCAAAACTTTTATTTGTATTCTGTTGTTAATTATGTTTCTTTTAATTTTACGTGTCAGGTGTGGAAATGGAGCTGTCGTATGTCACTGGGATACTTTAATGTTAGTTATTGGGCCAGATAAAAATCATATTTCATATCCTTTTCTATTCAATGCAAAACAAAAAGTTTGTCTTTTGATTATATATTATCTCATATAACACCTTATCTTAAGACGAGGCATTAAGTTGCCTTCTTTATACTCTATGCATATACAAACTGAATTTGTCACATGTAACAAAGTAGTTAACCCTTTTCCACCCACATTTTCTTATCTCTATTAAAGTAATAAGTTCTCTCTTTTTGTTTTTCTTATCTTTTGTAGAATTTATTAATTTTTTTTTAATCAACTGAAAAAATTCCTGTATTTTTTAAAGTGTTTCATGTGCTATACCAAATGTCTGTGAGTGCTCTTGTCTCGCCCAAATTATTATGGGACAAGATATTAAATAAACTCAGTTGAATTGAGCAGTTTTTTACTATAAGACTTCTGCTATAAATTCAGCTGACACAATAAATAAAATGATGGATAATATACAGTTAAATCTATATATTTCCCTCTTCACCTCTTACATTTGAGTGATATATACACTTTTATATTTCAACACACTGTTAACACACCTAAGAATTTACTTTGTTTGAATCAGAGTTATGGTTTCAATTTATCATCTGTCTTGTCATATTCAAGTAATGGTATTTTGAGTGTTATGATGTGTAGAATTTTAACTGCTGAAAATCAGTTTTAACCCTTTTAATACCAACTCACCTGAGTCCACCCCTAGTGCTATGATCCAAACTTCATTTTAAAGTGATCTGAATTAAACCCTTCCATCAAAAGTTCCTGTTAAATTATGTTCCAGATGCCAGCTTAGGATTGAATTGAATTGCCCATGTTCAGTCTACTGCATGAGAAAGGCCTCAGCATGTTCTCTCTATCAGAGAATGGCTTGAGATGATACTGGTTTCATGAGCCTATTCTGCCACACTGACTTGACATGGTTTCTTATTTCTTTCTTTCTTTATTGCCCACAAGGGGCTAAACATAGAGGCGACAGACAAAGGGATTAAGTCGATTACATCAACCCCAGTGCGTAACTGGTACTTAATTTATCAACCCCGAAAGGATGAAAGGAAAAGTTAACCTCAGCGGAATTTGAACTCGGAATGTAACAGCAGACAAAATACTGCTAAGCATTTCACCCGGCGTGCTAACATTTCTGCCAGCTCACCGCCTTGACATGGTTTGGCAGAGGGATGCAGTTTTTATTCTCATACCTAGGAATAGTTATGTCAATTACAGCAACCCCATTACTCAGTTGCTACTTATTTTATTGACCATGAAAGGATGAAAGGCAAAGTCAACCTCATCAGAATATGAACTCAGAACATAAAGACAAACAAAATACCACTAAGCATTTTGCTCAGCATGCTAATGATTCTGCCAGCTTAATAATAACAAAAATTATTTTACTAAATTCATCAATTGTAACAAAGGCAGTATAAGTCAAAAGAAATAAGGTAACAAGAAGATTAAGATGATTGGTTCTTACAGTGATGTGTCACTTTTCCTTAACTCAGACTACGTACATGCTTGATGGACCAGTTTATCTTGTTGAAGAAGTTGATGGTGTTAGAATTATTGGTAATATGCAACATGAATTCTTAGAGAAAGTTCCAGGTAAGTGTCTAATTTTTTCAATTAAGGTAAAATTCGATGGAATTTTAAGAGTGTCTGCAAAATATTCTTCTTTGCATGCAGCTTCATAATATTGATAAATAAATGATGTTCTGTTCTCAGATGTTACATTGGAAGTCTACAAAATACTGTCTTTAGCTCCAGGTGCCATGTTGCGGCAAGCTTCTAAAGAATATCAAGTAAGTTATTAAAACATGTCATTCATCATCATTGTAATTTAACTACTACTTTTCCATTCTTGTATGGATCGGACAGAATTTGTTGAGGGAGATTTTCTACGACCAGATACCTTTCCGGTTGTCATCACCTGTTTTCAAACAGGGTAATATTTCCCCATGGCCAGGCGTGTTTTGCATGGAAGACTGGAAATGAACAACACCACTTGTATAACAATGATGCTCGTTTTACACCCATCATGTGATGTCAAGACAAGGGTGCACACATACACACACTTTTGTACCTAAAATTTTGAGTTCACTAATTCACTAATAATAAGTATGGACTGTTGTGAAATCTTTTTGTCATAAATTTGTGTTAATATTTTTATTGCTCAGTATTTTTTTTTTGTCTAAAGAAACGATTGCTATGAAACTAGGAACTGCTATTGTTTAAAGTTCCTTCATAAGTATAAAGAATTTCATTCTTGACAGAAACAAACATCCAAAACACCAGTATTGATCTCTGTTATCTATTGATGATAGCTATTTCCATTATTTAAAGTTTCCATTGTTTAAGACAATGAATCAGCTGAATTATGGATGCAGGAGTGGCTCTGTGGTAGAGCGGCTTGCTTACCAAGCACATTGTTCTGGGTTCAGTCCCACTGTAAGACACCTAGGGCAAGTGTATTCTGCTATAGCCTTGGGCCTACCAAAGCCTTGTGAGTGGATTTGGTAGACAGGATCTGAAAGGAGCCCATCATATATGTGTGTTTGTGTGTCTGTGTTTGTCACCCCACCATCGCTTGACAGCTGATGCTGGTGGGTCTGCACCCCTGTAACTTGGCAGTTCAGCAAGGGTGACTGATGGAATAAGTGTTACGCTTGCAGTGAGTGAGTTCTGGGGTTGATTTGTTTGACTAAAGGCGATGCTCCAGCATGGCTACAGTCAAATGACTGAAACAAAGTTGGACTAAATGCTTAGCAGCATTTCTTCCAGCCCTTTATGTTCTGAGTTCAAATTCCACTGAGGCTGATTTTGCCTTTCATCCTTTCGGTCAATAAAACAAATGCAAGTTGAAGACTGGGGTCAGTGTAAGCGACTTTCCCAACTTCTCTAAAATTGTTGTCCTTGTGCTATAATTTGAAACCATTATTTAAGCTTCTCTCATGATTATAAAGAATTTCACAATACCAGTATCCATCTCTGTTATTTATTGATGATAACTATTCACATTTATTCATATTTTCTCTGACACCAGAATGGAAGCCAGAAAGCTGATGAACATTTACGAATGATAGAAAATAAAGATGTGGCTGTTGATCAGTGTATTCTAGCTGCTGGGCACCAGTTTGAACCAGCAGAACAAAAGGAATTATTGAAGGCTGGTATTTTTTAATCATTGTGTTTTGTTATGAAATGTGTGCTTTTTAAAGTGTAAAAAATATAAGATTGATGTTGGATTGTACTCAATGTAAGGCATCAGCTGGCAGAGTTGTTCAAGCATTAGCTAAATCACTTTGTGGTAATTATTTTGGTTCTCTGCATGCAGAGTTCAAATCTCACTGAGATCAACTGTACCTTTCATTCTTTTAAAGCTGATAAAGTACCAGTCCCATACTGGAGATTGATTCTCACTGTCTCTCATTCTTTCTTTCTTTCTTTCTTTCTTTCTACCTGTCTGTTTTTCCCTCATCTGGAGAAAAAATCAGATCTGGTAAGACTTGGCGCAAGATGGGCTCTGCCAGGTCAAAAAATGCCTATGCCTTGCCCTGTAAGTGAATGTCACCCCTACAACTCAGTCAAGGAGTTGAGAGGCAAGGCATATTGAATGTACATAGATTATAATGTGGCCAATCTGTATTTTAAAGGAAATGCTTAATTTTGTCAACCAGACTACAAGAGAGATTGTACATGGCCAATCAATTTGCTAGAAGTAAAAGTCGAATCTTTCTTTAATCATATTCCCATTTTCTGAGAAAAGAATGCATTGGATAATTGATCCTGTGTTCTTTGTCTAAATGTAAAAACATGAAATGGATCACAGCTGGATTTACTTTGATTATAGATCTATTCAAAACTAACTTGTGTCTAAATAATAACATAAGTCTACTTCATTACCAAGAGAAAACTGTTTAAAAAGCTAACCAGCTTTAAGCACTTTTAAGGAAATTTATACAAAATAATAATAATAACCAGTTTTTATAACAGGAGATTAAGATGTTTTAAAAAATGTAGGTACATTTTGGTTTGCATAGTTTTGAATATATTATTATTGTTTATATTTATTCTTAACATTATAATAATGAACATATTATATACAGTGCTCAGATGCACCACAACTCGTCAGAAAAAATAACTAAAAGTGCATGAACAGTACATAGAATAATGTGCAGGAGGTGAACAGTGAACGAGTTGTTAAAAAAACATTCTTTCAGTATAAGTGCATTAAGCTACTTACATTTGTTCTTTGTTGTTATTTTTTACTTTTTCTTTGCAGGCCGCTGTATTTGGTAAAAGTTTCATTACTGAATATTCACCAAAGAAGTTTGTGTCAATGTGCCAGACACTTAGAGTTCTTAACCAAATTCGCCATTTCAGTATTGGAATACCGTTGACATATACACAGTATCCTTCTGTCCATAATCTTTTATTTTTGCATTTACAGCACAATAAACACTAAAGGGGTCATAGAGATTACATGAGATAATTTTTAGGATTTAAAGCAGGCATCTATTTATGTTCGAAGTCATGACTGAAATGTTCATTGAGAATAATTGTGAAGTTTGGTTATCATCATCATTATTGTTATTTTAGCATTGATTTTTCCATGTTTGCATGGGTCAGGCAAAACAAGTAGACATTAACATACACACACAAGAGGCTTCTTTCAGTTTCTGTCAACCAAATCCACTCAAAGCTTTGATTGACTATTGTAGAAGACATTTGCCCAAGGTACCATACAACGGGACAGAACTCAGAACCATGTAGTGAGAAAGCAAACTTCTTACCACACAGTCACATTTGTGCCTATTACATTTTTCTTAAATGAAGGTGCAGTGAAATTGTTGTGTTATATATTAATCACATCATCACAAGTTAAAAATCATCCTGCAGCCTGCTATTACTTTGTCCCTCTGAGTAAAAGCACAATTCTGTCTACTTCAGTTTACCTAACAAAAACAAGTTTCACTGATACTTTACAGTTCAGTTATAAAACAATGATTTAAACCAGGGGTGGGGAAACCCCCGTATTGCACCCACAGGCTGGTATACTCATATGTACAAAATATAGTCAATTTTTCATTTATAAAATTTATACAATACTTGTATGCCTTTTTGTGACATAGATCATGTTTCCACTACAACTTAAAACAGTTACACTCAAACAGAAAATCGTCCAGCTATTGTCATTTAAATGGAAATTTTGTTTTTGCTACAAAACACATATTGCTACCACCCCCTTGAGACCCAACTACACTCTAGCTGAAAAATATAGAATACCTCATAAGTAATATAAACGTTCTAAATTCAGTGGCGGCATTAATGAAGATGTTACATGTTAACTTAATGTGTTAAACTTACCTTTATTAACCCTTTTGTTACCAACCTGGCTGAAACTGGCTCTGGCTCTGCAGTACAAATGTCTCATTTTCATAAGTTTTGAATTAAAATGTTCCACCAAACCTTACCCACAATTTATGTTCCTAACACTAGCTTAATGATAACTAAGCTATTTTATTAAATTCTTTGTTACATTTAAAATCGATTGAAAGAAACACAGAGCATCTCAACAGAAATATGGTAACAAAAGGGTTAATGTATATCAAATTATACATAGATATATACAAGAATTACACTGATATAAGAGTTAGAACTTGTGACCCACCCATGGACCTTTTTTTTTTTTTTGTTTGGAAATTTTTGCCTGCCACACTAAAAGTTTCCCCACCCCTGATTTAAACAAACTAGTTCCACTCCAGCTACTCCCACTCACTCTTTTATAATGAGAGTACCATTTAGCTCCCCTACAGCAAGAAAGTTGTTTTATCTTGATCGCTTCTCCAAGCATAAAGCCACTCTCTCAAAGGGGCTATTTGTCTAGTGAGCTGCATGGCAACCTCACTAGTGCTGGTGCCACATTAAAAGTACTCTGTACATTCTGTGAAGTAGTTGAGGTTAGGAAGGACATCTAACCATAGAAATAATGCCAAAGCAGACATTAGCACAATGCACAGGATTTTGTTGAACTGTCCAACACTTGCAAGTATGGAAAATAGATGTTAAAATATGATGAAGACAGAAAAAAAGACATTCAGCTTTTGTCAGCCTGGAAATACAGATGTAAATTATTATTTTTTATATGGTGGAAGATACGTTTTAACTGTTCAAAAACACACAAAAATTGTTAACTTCACTCAATCATTTATTACTTGATGTCAAAATTTTTATCACACTAGTTCATATTGTCATTCAATTTCCTCTGCCCTGGATGTCTCCTATTGTCACAACACATTTCTTATAAATGCCTAATCCATCCCAGCATGGAATACAGGCATTATATGATGAGGATGATGATCTTATAAATTTGTGCAAAAAAAACACAAAAATCTATTTTCTTTCTTTTTTTTATGTTGTTGTTATCTTTATTTGAGGTCAACTGCTTTAAAATTCCTTAATACTTCATCAGATTGGAACTATTAACCAAAGAGGTTTTGATTGATCGATTAGTGTTGCGTATGAAATTCTTATTAGCTATTCGTATCTGCCAGTTTCTACATATTCCTGATGCTGAAGGTGTTAGTCGAATTCTTGCACATTGGGCATGCTACAAAGTACAGTATCTTATTTAAACCTATTTAATTGTGTGTATGTTTGTATGTGTGTGTCAAAAAATAAACTCCGTTCACTATTTTACTATTTTCTATTTTGATATTTAATCACTTTCACAAAAAATGCCTGCAAAAAATTCTCAACATCAAATAGCAAGATAAAATTCCTAATACTACTGTGATAAAGAGAGCTAATATGTGAAACATGAATGCTTTCCTAAGTAAATTCCAACTGCAGTGAAGTGGGCATATAATGTGCATACCCAGCTCTAGACTTGCTAAACAGATTTTCTTAGGTGAACTAGCAGTGGGCCCTCAGTTACATGGTGCACTAAAAAGGAGATACAAAGACATTCTTAAGACAATCTTGAAAAAGTGTAACTTAAAACAGACTACCTGGGAACATTTTGCTCAAGATCACTCACTGTGGGATAGTTCTCTGTACTCAGGAGTGCAGCACTCAGAATCAGAAATTATCAGAGAAACTAAAGAAATGTGGGCTGCATGGAAAGCAAGAGTCCCACCAACTCCTAATTCTGTTCTTAGAGTCCCACTGTAACCATGGATTTTTTGCCAATATTGGACAAAAAAAAGCCACCTCGGGACCTACAAAGAGAAAGCTATTAATCTGGTCATCTTGAAGAATGAATGTCATTTTAATATTTGCAAAGTTGCCTCAGTTTACATCTCTTGTTGCTATATGTACATCCCTAGTTGATATATTTTATTCTTTCCCATAATGAATTGCTGTTAATTTCTAGTAAATTTAATTAATTTATCTTTATTTTTGATTTTTTTTTTTTTTTCTCCACAGGTTCAACAGAAATACGAGAGTGATGAAGCAATAGCACATGCAATTTCACAAAAGTTGGGAGACACACCTGGAGTATCTTATTCAGAAATCGCTTGCAAAGCTACAGAATGTGGCAGAGACGAGTTAGCTATTAAGGTACAGTTTAACCACTTTATTCTTTTATTATATTTTTGTTACTTATGAAGGAAGATTACAGTTTACCAAAGTAATATCATCAATGAAATCTTTCATGGAATTGCCTATTATTATAAATAGTGGTGTTGTTTGTTCCTTCTCGAGCTATGTTGGGCTCATAAGGACCTGTTTGCTGGTTTCATTGACATATAGGTCCCCCACCTGGACAGGACGCCAGTCCATCACAGGTGAGCTGCTAGATGCAAGAGAAAAGAGCAAGAGAAAGTTGTGGTGAAAGAGTCAGCAGAGGTTCACCATTATCTTCTGCCAGAGCCACGTGGAGCTTAGGTGTTTCGCTCAGAAACACACACATCACATGGTCTGAGATTCGAACCCGCAATCCCGAGTTCTCTGCTCTAACCACTTGACCATGTGTCTCCACTTTATAAATAGTAAATTAGGTTAATTATAAAACGCATTCAAATAAGAACACTAAGAAAAAGACATAGTGAAGACAAAGAAGTAGCAGAAATGATGACAACATGACTCTGTTTAATTTACAAACACTTTTATTGCATTTATTATCATTTCTATTGTTCATTTGCACATTCACTTCAATGAGAAAAAAACATTTTCATATGAAATATTTATATATTGTGTATGGCTGCTAACAGATGTTACACTAACATCACTGCATTGATCAGAGAGGTGGTTAAAGATGGACAAATAGAGATGAGAAAGAGCTAAGAGAATATTTTATGTTGTTAGTCAGTCGTTATAAGCTCTCCTGCCCACCTACATCCTGAAGGCAGCTATATTTCCAACTTCCTCAGTGAGATTCACATCTGCCACTTAGACAATGGAGATAACCTTTACTGCTGGCTGCCTAAGTTACTCTCATAGGTTCCATTGGTAACTATCACCTCCCTATTTAATGGAAAAACGTGGCTTATGGGTGAAGGGTAGACAACCCATCTGGTTCGGTATTCCAAAACCCCAGCATGGTTGCAACCCACTAAATGGAACAAGTAAAAAGAGTAAACAAAAGGAGCTTTGTCTTAATCACAAGGGAGATACGTGGTCTCTACAAACTACAACAAGGGTAACTTGTCTGGAAAAGTAATATCTCTGAAAAAACGGATACACAGTAGAATGAACACTTTAGTACTAGGAAACAGATTCTCTGATGCTGGTGACATTATAAAAGATATCCACCCATAAAATCATGTATAAAAGCACAAAAGAAGGTTATATAAGAGAAAGTGGGGATTTTCTTTTTATTAAGTGATGAAGGATGACAACAGATCTGCCAAATCTTTACCAGCCTGGTAAAACAAGTGTAAAATAATGATGTTGATGAATGTTTTTTTTTTTATTTCTTGAGCTTTATTAACTGTAATTTGTTGGTCTTCCTCTTTTTTTTTATGAATAATTCTTATTTCTATTAATTTAAGGTGACATACACTTTTTTCTCTTTAAGCTTTTGGAGTTCGAACCTAAAGCTTCAGAACAAGTTCCACTATTAATGAAAATGAATAGGAATGAATTGGCATTGTCAAAGGCTATCAGTAGTGGTGATACAGATCTTGGTAAGAGACAGCAGTCATTCACATCCTATTTTACTTAAAATTTGTTTAAGACTTTGGGGCATATTTTGTTGCCTGATCATATATAAACAGAGAAATTAGCCATAGAATCATAATATAGATGTTTCAATATTTGCAATGGTAAATTTATTGTGAATTCTCTGCAACTTGTATTTTTATATACTTGTACTGACTATTCCACCACCTGAACAAAATTGTACTTTTGTACCGGATAAAATCAGAGTTTGTGTTAAAAAAGAACCATTTACCTCAAGAAGTCTTCCTAAAATGTCTTCTCTGCATAGAGAGACCAAATTGTTTCAACTGACACAATTTTCTGACAAAAATGTGGTAGGCCTAGTTACTTCAGTTAACTGTTTCCTCCACCTTATAACTATAAAGGTAGTCTGTTGTGTATCTGACATATAAAGTAAGTGTAATTTCCTTCCAACCAACTTCTTATGGTGTTAATTATGTAAACACATGCTTGTTTTTGTTCTGATAGCTGGTTTTCTCTTTTATATTTCTTACATCACAGCATCAAAGTGACAAATTGACCAAATCATTAGAGCATTGGACAAAATGTTTTGCAATGTATATTCTCATACCTTACACTGCAAGATCAAATTCTACTCAGGTCAACTTTGTCTTTCATTTTTCCAAGGTCAATGAATATAATAACAGTCTAGGGAGATGGACTGGCAGAAATTTTAAAGCATCAGAGTAGAGACCTTACAGTATTTCTTTTAGTTTTTTACATTTTGAGTTCAAATCCCACTATGGCTTGTTAGTCCATCACTCAGTTCAGTATTATTACATGGCCCTTTGGTGCCTTTAATGAAGTCCACTCTTTTGCAAACATTCAAGCTAGGTCTCCAGTTTAAAGATACCTCTCTCTCTCTCTCCTTTCCACTTCTCAGATGCCCTATAAAGGGTCATAAATACAGAACTTCTCACCTGACTAAAAGAAAAGCAACACAGCTTTGATGATAAATCACTAACCCTTTTGTTACTGTATTTCTTTCAATTACTTTAAATATAACAAAGAGTTTAGTAAAATAACTTAGTTATCATTCAGCTAGTGTTAGGAACATAAATTATGACTAAGGTTTGGTGGAAGATTTTTATTCAAAACTTATGAAAACAAGACATTTGTACTCAGAGCCAGTGCTGGTTTCAGCCGGGTTAGTAATGAAAGGGTTAAATATGCATCATCGATCCTTTTGATACCAACCCACTCAAAATTACCTGTGGGTCTAAGATACAAACTTCCTATTTTATATTGATCTAAATTAAAGCTTGTTGTGTCTTGAGAGGGTCATTAGGCCACTAATAATAAACACACAAACTTTTAAAGGCATGATGGTCCTCCCAAAACAAAATTTGTTTCAACACACAAATTCATATCAAGAATCTTGCAAACCAAATACAAAAACAAGCTAAATTAAAGCCTCCCATCAAAATTTCCTGTTAATTTATGCTCAAAATACTATCTTAATAAAAGCAAAGTTATATTACTAAGTTCATCGTTATTTTCAAAATTAACTGAAACAAAAGCAGTATATTTCGACAGAATTATAGTAACAAAAAGGTTAATAAAGTAGATTTAGCTTGTGCACCCACAGTAGCTCTAATGAGTTGAGCTGAGTATAAACACAGCCATGTGCTGTTGGTGTTACTGATTGAATGATCAGTGTATTTATGGGATCCTCATACTTGATTGTTAAATCTATACATTATCAGGCAATTAATTATATATATATATATCATCATATGTCCATTGTCCAACATATATAATCTTTTCTACACACTAATTTTTATTACTATTTATTATATATCTGGGGTTTTTGCCATGCTATCTAGGATTAAATGAATATATCATTAGAGGCATTATCTTATAATCGGATGCCCTTTTATCACTAATCTCCACCTGTTTTTCAAGTAAAGGATCTCTTATTCTACTTGTCTTTCAAAGCACAAAGGAAAATGACAACAGCACTACTTGCAACTTAATGATTTTCAGATACGTGCAAGTGCAGCCAAGCACAAAAATATACACACACATATAATTATACATATTTACATGTGCGTGTGTATATACACACACACACACACACACATATATATATATATATATATATATATATATATGATTGATTGATTGATTGATTCTAGTTTCAGCTCATGAGCTGTGGCCATACTGGGGCACCGCCATTTGGTGTTGCTACATGGTTTTACTTCACGAATGCCTTTTAGCAACTGCCATTTGGTGCATGAGAGAGTTTGATGCAGCTGCCCTCATCTGCACCTCCTGCCGTGAAGTTGGTTTATCTGGGATACCTGACAAGAAGAGATCCAGTTTCATTTTAAAGACATCTGCATCCACCCCATGCAGGTCTCTTAGATTCTTCAGGAGGATATTGAAGAGCTGTGGGCCTCGGAAGCCCAGGCTATCACAGTATCTTGTCCTACATCTTGATGGCAAATTTGGAGTCCTAGGCACCACGCAGTGGCGCCCAGTTCTGGCATTTGTGTGACTCTCGATGCCAAAGTTTGGGACAAGTCCCTCCAGGATCTTCCAGATGTATATTATGGCATATCTTTCTCACCTACGCTCCAAGGAATAGAGTTTTAATCTCTTGAGTCTCTCCCAGTAGCTTATATTCTGCATAGAGGCTATCTTCTTCGTGTAGCTACGTTGGATCGCCTCAAGATCTGTGATCAACTTGACACTGGATGGTGACCATAGCTGAGAGCAATAGTCAAAATGGCTTAGGACAAGTGTCCTCCAGAGGACCATCATGGTTTCTTGTTCTCTTGTTCTAAAGGTTCTGAGAATCCATCCGGCCAGTCGTCTACATTTCATTGCCAATTTAGCAACATGTACATGAAAGGTTGCGTCATCACTCATGTAAATACCCAGGTCACGGACTGATTGTGCCTCTGGGATTGCAATTCCTCCGGGTCCAGTGTATTCATTGGGTATTGCATTTAGTTTTGCATGCTGATAGTATAAAGCTTGAAACTTTTCAGCATTGAACTGCATACTATTCTTTTCAGCCCACTTGTATATTTTGTCCAGCTCACATTGCAGGCATTTAGTGTCCTCAGGGTTCTGTATTGCCTGTGAAACTTTTGTATCATCTGCATAACTTGTGATTGTGGCTCTCTGCGTGGCTGAGGGCATGTCTGAGAGGGCCATTATGAACAGTAGTGGTCCCAAAACAGTGCCCTGTGGAACACCGCTCACTATTTGCGTGTTAATGGAAGTGGCCCCATTGGCTACCACCACCTGACTTCTATCTTTCAGAAAGTCATGAAGCCATTCTCCCAGTTTTCCAACTATGCTGAGATCACGCAGTTTGTGACATATCATTCCATGATCGACTTTATCAAAGGCCTTTGCAAAGTCGAGATATATCACTTCCACATTTGAGTGGTTGAGCAGTCGTTTCAGCACCCAGTCATAGTGTTGTAGGAGCTGAGTTAAGCAGCTTCTCCCTGGTCGGAAACCATGTTGGGTGTCAGGCAGCAAGTCATTTTCTTCAAGGAAGGTGATCAGTTTCCTTCTGACTATTCATTCCATGACCTTGCTGATGTGTGAGGTCAGAGAGATAGGTCTGTAGTTCTTGGCCTCCGCTCTGCTACCTCCTTTATGAATAGGGCATATTTTACCTTCCTTCAGTTTTCTTGGAAGTTTGCCAGCTGCAAGGAAGCTCTGAAAGAGGAACTGCAGTGGTCTTGCTAGGACTCTCTTACATACTTTTAGGAGGATTGCTGGGAATCCATCGGGGCCAGTAGTTGAGTCTATTTTCATTTCATCTATAGCCTTTATTACATCGTCTTCCTTTATATCGATGTAATTTATCGTCGCCGCCTCTGATTTTATATCTGCAGTGGTAAAGAAGTCAGTTGGATTGGTGATTTGGAAATGCCCAAGGGGTGGAGTGAAAACACTCTTGAATTGCTCATTCAGTATTTCACTTACCCTCATTGGTTTTCCTGTGAGTGTGCCATCCTTTTCAAGGAGTGGCCCTATCCTACAGTGCACCGTAGCTGTTTCTTTGGCATACCTGTAGAAAGCTTTGGGGTTAGATTTTATGTTGTCTATAGCCCAGGCTTCTTTGTCTGCTCTTTCCTTTTCATGGGAGAGTTGCAGACATTTTTCAATTTCCAAGTGTTTTATTTTCAGGTGGGACTTTTCACTGCTTTCAATTTGTTTGTTTAGGTGATTTGAAATTTTTGTACGCTGTCTCATTAAAATTTTCCTCTCTCTGGGGATTTTGTTCTTGTGTACAGTGGCCTTTCTCTCTGGGACACATTTGTAGCATATGGCTTGCATTACAGACATGAATTGTTGAAGTTTCACGTCGATGTCTGGCGAGGAGAGACATTCAGGCCAGTTTTGTTTGAGGATCTCTTTCTCAATTTGTTTCCAGTTTGCCTTATGGAAGTTCAAGCTGGAAAGATTCTGAGGGTTTCTTGTAGGCTGCATGTCCATGCTTTCCTTTGGCCCGTACATGGTCAGCTCTACCATGTTGTGATCTGAGAGTAGTGTCGGTGTCACTTTCACATTATGGATGAGATCCATATTATTTGTGAAGCAGAGATCCAGTGTGTTACCTGCCCTGGTTGGTTGGTTGGAGTATTACTTGCTCCATGTACAGGGTGTTGATGAGGTTCAGGAGGGACCTCGCCTGTCCTCGTTCACATCTTGTCATTCCTGGGAGAGAAAGGCCCTCGGGCCATCTGACATTGGGTAGATTGAAGTCTCCCATAAGAAGTACACTTATGTGTTGTTCTAATGTGATTAGAACTTCTTCTATTTTTATAAGGCAGTCTTCAAACTTGCCTACATGGCTTGGGGCATCTGGAGGGCGATATGTAGCACACACAACTACATCAAGTTGCCTTATATGTACAATTAGTGTGTCACACACCGAGTTTGAGTATGACAAAAGGACCTGGGGTGTGAGGTCCTCACAGATGTACATAGCGACTCCTCCATGACTCCTTTCTTTTCTGTCGGTCCGTAGTACAACATACTGTAGTATGTGTAATTCCGCATCTGCTATGTCCAGTTTCAGGTGCGTTTCCGTAAGTGCTATGCATAAGGCTTGATTGCATGCAACAAAGTCTCTCAAGAACGGGATTTTTGTCCTGTTACTGAGTGTTTGCAGTCCTCTGATGTTCAGTAGGAGCATCGAGGTGAGGTGTATGCTGTTGCCGGCGGTGTCCACCTTGGGTCTGTTTGCTGTGGTGGTCTTGTATATTGTGTCTTGTATCTTGTATATATATATACATATACACACATATATCCCTTCTTCCTGACCATTAAACTAATACACCTGTCTTCATCTTTTGTTTTCTGTAAATTTGTACTATATATATTTGTATTTCAGGATGGCACTATATATGCGTTCTTCACTTGTTTATTACTGTTCTTATTCTAACTTGTGTCCATTGTCTGGAAATCTTTTGTCACACATCTGTGACCTCTTCATCAACACTTTCCATCCTCATGTGTGCTCCTGCTCCGCTTAGTCCATTCTGTTCTCTTATATGAACAGGTCACATTTCCTGTTGTATGAACAGGAAATATTTGTGTGACAAAATATTTCCGGACAATAGACATGAGTTAGAATAAGAACAGTAATAAATGAGTGAAGAACGAATATATAGTGCATGCATTTATTTGGCAAAAAAGGAATAAAAAATTACCATTCTGAAACAGAACATGATCTGTTTCAACACAGTTTCACATCAGGAATCTTGCAACACAAGTTCATAAACGTATATATATGTGTGTGTGTGTGTGTTGTATGTCTTGTAGCCTGTTTTTTCGTTGTTTAAAAAAATGTCCATTTCCACGGTTCTGCTTTTATGTTTTCGTTTCTCATTGTGTTCGTTTTTTTGATGTCCTGTACCCATATATGCATGTTTATATACATATAGATGTAGGTAGTACATATATGTATGTATATATGCATATGTTTTATTTATTTTTTTGTTATTATATATATATATATATATATATATATATATATGACGTTGCCAGCCTCGCCTGGCCCCCTTGCCGGTGACACGTAAAAGCACCATCCGTTCATGGCCGTTTGCCAGCTCTGTCTGGCACCTGTGCGGGTGGCACGTAAAAAGCACCCACTACACTCACGGAGTGGTTGGCGTTAGGAAGGGCATCCAGCCGTAGAAACACTGCCAGATCTGATTGGGCCTGACGAAGCCTTCCAGCTTCACAGACCCCAGTTGAACCGTCCAACCCATGCTAGCATGGAAAACGGACGCTAAATGATGATGATGATGATGATGACAGGCTTTGTACAGTTTCTGTCTACCAAATTCACTCATTAAGCATGGCTTAACACAGGTGTAACACAGAAGGACTCAACCTGAAACCATGTGGTTGTGAAGCAAACTTCTCACCCACACAGACAGACTGTGCCTCTACATCTACATAATATTAGTTTGTCTTAGCAGTTAGCATTCATTTGCTACTTTCAGTTACTCCTCTGCAAATATGTGTCAAGGCACTAAAGTCACATGTTTGCAGAGTGGAAAATTTTATCGAGTTGACCTCCATACTTTGGGATGATGAAAGGCAAAGTTGACCCGAGTCAAATTTCAACTTTAAACATAGACTGACAGTCTGCTATTTCTGCCTCTACTCCTCTACTATCATATTATAATTAATATATTAACACCATAACATAATCTTCTTTTTTTTTTTTTTTTTTTGTTCTGCAGTATATACAGTTTTACTGAAACTACAGGACTCTAATTCGTCAGATTTTCCACGTCAAATCCGCAATATGCCAATGGCTTATTTCCTCTACTTACAGGTGAGTGTATTGGTAAACCTTCATACACATTCTATCTCTGCCATAAGGTATATGAATGTAGTAAATTCATTACATTTGTAGTGAGTTTGTTTCAAATGAAACTGCTGACCAAATGCACAATTATTAACCTTATTTACTAATTTCTTTTTTGTTTGTTTATGTGTGTATTTTTACTTTTGTTTCTTTCTGTTTGCAATATATTTATGGTTGGGCGCTTTCAGATAATTTGTGCCGTCCACTTTTCCATGCTTGCATGGAGGAGATAGAATTCAATGAGGTAAATTTTTTACAACTGGATGTCCTTCCTGTCACCAACCCTTACTTGTTTCCAAGCAAGGTCATATTTCCCCATGCCAGACATGTTTTCAGAGGAGGTTGAAAACAAAAGACACTGCTTATAAGACAGTGGCACTTACAATTACCAAATTTTATCAACACAAAGAGAGAGACACACATACACACATACCTACAAGTACATATACACATGATAAACTTCTTTCATTTTCCCTCTACCAAATCTACTCACAAGTCTTTAGTCAGCCCATGTTTCTAGTAGAAGGCACTTGCCTAAAGTGCCATGCTGTGGGACTGAACTCAGAATCACTTTGTTGGGGAGCAAATTTATTAACCTCATGACCATGCCTGTGCCTCACAGACATGTCTGCGCCTATACTGGTTAAGAATTTTCTGGCAAGCGCAGGAGACAACTGCACACAAGTTTTGGTTTTATTCTGACCTCCTCAATGAAGTATAACCACCCCATACTTTACTTACCTAAGTAATTATGAATCAATCACTCTAATTTTGTTTAATTTTGTATTAACAGTATTGTCGAAAACAGAACCGCAAGGAACTTCAGAACATGTATTATACAGAAGATAACTATTTAGAAGATGGCTTATGTCACATAATTGATAGCTTCACTTACGAAGTAAGTATTGATTTGGTTTTAATTCTGACATATTTTTTAATTGATATTCATTTCTGAGTTCTTGATGCCAGCCTAGTGTGTGTGTGTGTGCATGTGCGTGCAAACGTACATACGTACATACAGGGTGTGGTGAATATATTATCATCTAAATTATGCAAAAATGAAAATAACACTGACATCTCGTTTTAAAAGATATATTTACTAAAATTACATAAAAATATCTTGAAATACTAAAGAGTAAATTTATTCTATAAAATCGCCATTGGCTTCAACCATGGCCTCCAGACGACTTCAAAATCTTCTGCAACTCTTCTGGACGGTCTCCTTGTTTAAGTTGGTGAATACTGCCATAATTCTTGCCTTCAGTTCATTTTTGGTGTTACAAGAAGTTTTGTTGGTCTCTCACTCAACTGCACCCCACACATAATAATCAAGGGGGTTGCAGTCTGGGGAATTAGGTGGCCAGATATTGGGGTGATGTGGTCGCAGAAATTGTCTGACAGCCATGACTATGTTCTCCTGCTTGTATGGCATGGTGCAGAGTCCTGTTGTCAGACATAGACTCTTCCAGCAGCCACCCTCTTACCCAGGGCAGCACTATCTCCTCCAGGCATTTGATGTAGGCCTCCATGTTGAGTCTGAGGCTGTTATAACATCGCCATCACTAGTGATCACTCCAAACACCATGATGTTGGTTGGATGTTTGATTTTTATCAAAAATCGGTACATGGTTTGGCAACACAGCAAGCCAACAGTTCTGTGTGTTCACCATTTGTTTATATTGGAGCTTCTAGCACAAATACCAAGCAGTATAACATGTTGTTTCCAAATTTCTGGCAGAGTGAATTGCATCATGGTGCTGTTTTTCTCACAGATGGTGCCCAACTGACCTTACTATACTGTGTAGTCAACAAAATCAAAAATAAACAATGCACATGCATGAAATTTAAAATATAAAATGGCAACAATTTACCCGTCACACCCTGCATGCATGTATGTGTGTATATATATATATTGATTAAAATTATATTTCAAAGTTACAAAAATTACAAGTTTTTTTAATTCTCCCAAAAAGCAATGAGTAGTTAATAGTTCAGAAGATGAACTTACCATATTTCCCAGCATAAAAGTTGAATTTTGTAAACCAAAATTTATAGCCAAAAAAAAGGTAAGTCAACTTATACACCAAGATGGATTTGGAGGAATGACAATTCTGTGTGAAATGCAGTAGGATTTGTAAAGATGGTGGTGATGTCTGAATGTTTATGCTACATGTTTACATTCTACACTACATCAACTTGCATTATGCTGAAGTTGAACTTTATCATAACTGACACTTGCAGCCAGCCTGCAGCAGCATAACAAGCTCAAAATAACTTTGCGAAGAAACTGCTAGATTAAATGTTTGGATTCATGCTAAAAATCATTTTCATTTATGTACAAATATATTTTATTGTTATTGCAGCGATTAGAGGACCGAATGTGTGCACTTAAGGATGCTGTGATTCGTTTTAATAAATCAAAAAATGAATTCATTACTAAGGTAAGCAACTTTTAATTTTGAAATTCAAAAAATACAAGCTCATGTGTCATTGGAACTCAATCTTTCTCTTATTTGGGGACAGTATAATCCATGGTATACCAATTGAACGTATGGTTACAGCTGGAATGCCTTTGATCTGAGGTTGCTTGACCAGGGCTCACTTGTGTCTAAGCAACAGTTCTAACCCTTTAACATTCAGATTACTCTGTCAAATGTAATGCTTATTTATTCACATTGTTTTGAATTAATCATGCATTATCTTGTAAGTTTGAGATTTTGATGATGTAATTGTTTTTCAAATAACATTTTAGGGTAGGTATGAAAAGCTGGATCTGGCTAGTTTGAACATAAAACAGAATATTTTGGCTAAATATGGTTGGTTTATATATAAAATAATGAAATTATTGTATACTGTGCTCAGGTGCACCACAACTTGTCAAAAGTGTGTATAAAGCATATGCAGTAATGTACAAATGTCTGGAAAGTGAACAGTGTATGAGTTTAAATCATAAAGGGTTAAATAATTGTTAAAAGTAGTACAACAGGTTTTTATAGAAGTTTTGAAAATCTATTTGATAATAGATTTTACAATGTATTCACTGATGTGTCAAATCTTTTATTTATTATTGGCACTAACTCAATCAGCAAACAGAAGAACAAATCAAGTTGCTGGATATGCAGCAGAAATTTGAAGAGGAATTTAACCGGCGTTATATTGACCTGACTTTACACGAGACAATACATCAATTGATTGTGGATGATAAGCTGAAACAAGCTGAGTTTATGCGAAAAACTTTTAAAGTTCCTGACAGAAGGTAAACTCATGCATACTTGAAAAATATTCTCTATATATTTTCGAATTCTGATATTCAGCTAAACATTCTTGTTAACTATGCTATGATATCTCGAGTATTATTTTGTTGTCATTTTTGCCCAAGTTCCTGTTGAATGTTGTTTTTCATATGTTCCTTTGAATGTACAGATAACAGAATATTGATTTCTTGCATATCAAATGTTATTGTTTCATTGAAGCCATTGGGCCTTACTCTAACTATAACTAATTGATACCTCTGAATAGAATAAACATGCTAATTTCTGTTGAATTATCTTTAATTAATCAACATTTGGTTGTTATTGAAAAATTTACAAATTCCTCCAATAATGATACTCTGTATTTAACCAAGAAGAGTGTTTTAATACAAATATAACAGGAAAAAACATAATTGATGGGTATTATAACCTTATTAAATTCACTAACAGAAAGACTGCTAGTTTTCTACTACTTATTACCACTTGATAATATTTTCTCATTTGATTCCCAATTCTTATAATTTTTATGGTATTTTAGGTCTAATTATTTCTTTGTATAATAGTGCTCACTTGCTTAATAAATATTGCTTTCATTATTTTATCACAGTCATAATCTCTCTTTTTTAAACAAACATCAAGGTAGTCCAAATACATTTAGTGTGCAAAAAAATAGCAGTGATCACAGAGATATTTTAATACCTATAGTGTATCAAATTGCCATAGCAACAAACTCACTTGATAATTCTTAGATAATAGCAGAAAGGAAATAAGTCAAATGAGTTCAAAGCTTCATTAAGTGTTAATAAGTTGTCCAATATAATTGTTTTCTAGTATTTTTTATTCTTTTACCTGTTTCAGTCATTTGACTGCAGCCATGCTGGAGCACCACCTTTAGTCAAGCAAATTGACCCCAGGACTTATTCTTTGTAAGCCTAGTACTTATTCTTTCGGTCTCTTTTGCCGAACTGCCAAGTTACGGGCATGTAAACACACCAGCATCAGTTGACGGGGAACAAACACAGACATACAAACACACACACACACACACATATATATACATATAGATACAAAATAAGAAAATGGAGGAATACACCTTAATCAGTAATCAACTACCAGATAATACCCATTCACATAATTTATTAACCAAATACATATGAACATCAAGGTCAAACACAATAATACAGAACAAAACAGTGCACATCAATGAGTAATATGATACAATAAGTACAATACGTATAAATAAATAAATATAAATATAAACTATATTGTAATATATTACTCATTGATGTGCACTGTTTTGTTCTGTATTATTGTGTTTGACCTTGATGTTCATATGTTGTTGGTTAATAAATTATATGAATTGGTATTATCTGGTTGTTGATTACTGATTAAGGTGTATTCCTCCATTTTCTTATTTTGTATTATGAATTTGTGGTAAAACATTTTACCTTCGCCCATATAATACAATAAATGAATTAATTGCATCGCAATTCTTAACATTTATGTATTAACTTTGTTGGGTGCTTTACTGGCAGTATATTGGATATTGTTATCCCATGGTGGGTTGCACTCACAACCCCTATCTCAATTTATACATATAGATATATATATGACGGGCTTCTTTCAGTTTCCTTTTACCAAATCCACTCACAAGGCTTTGGTCAACCCAAGGCTATAGTAGAAGACACTTGCCCAAGGTTCCACACAGTGCAACTGAACCTGGAACCATGTGGTTGGTAAGAAGCTACTTACCACACAACCACTCCTGTGCCGAGCATTTACACGGCAAATTTAAGTCAACAAAATACCTGATTTCCTCATCTGAAATAACGAAATAAAACATGAAATGAAAAAATTGCAATGAATATATATTTAAGTAAATTACTATTAATGAAAACAATTAGAGGTGGAAGAGAGAGAGAGAGAGTGAGAGTGAGAGACTGTGTTGCAAATGAAAATGAAAAATTTCGCCAGAACATATTAATATTGTTTATCAAATGGTGAAACCTACGCTGCAGTGATCGTAAAGCTCGGCAACAAATATTTAAATTTATGATATTAAATA
>NC_043002.1:73679633-73692133 GCF_006345805.1 Octopus sinensis
TGTTCAGCCAACTTAACACCATAGCACTTTAACCTCTTTGCAAATTCATTTTGAAGCAATTCACATAATCGAGAACACAGTTAAAATTTTAACAAGCCAAATTTTAAACTTATTTTCAGTTAAATGTTTAACTGATCCATCTTAAATGTTTACGAATCTTCATTTGAAAAAATATATTTTCCAAAACATTTTGTTCTCTTAAACAACTGTTCCAAATTATACTGACACACTCAGACATTGTTACTCAAGAATATTTCATTATTAAAATATTTTATATGCTTGTCAAATAATTACAAGGAAACTAACTGTACAATGTCTATATTATAAATGACTTTTATACAGATAATTGGATTTTTTTTTTAACCATTAAACTATTGATAAGTTACAATAATGACTTTAGCCAGCCAACTTATTCTTTCGTTCATCTGTTATTTTTTTAAGTTTTTGCTAAAACCAGTTACCAATATATATATATATATATATATATATATATATATATATATATATATATATATATAATTTTTTTTTTTTTTCCCCTATTTTTAAATCTGTGATAAATAAGATTTATGAGTGGAGTTTGCTTCACTAACTTTGTAAAGTCAAAATTCATCTTCGAAAGAAGAGAGAAAAAATCCCAGCAGGAATATGAAGAATAAATGAGATTTCGATTACCTGGAATATTTTTTGCTTTCAGTGAATGCCAAAAGGAGAAAAAAAACTTCATGCAAACTTCGCTTTTTTTGATGTAGCTTTGTCATATTCTTGTGAAGGCAAAGTTTTGTTGTTTTTTTTACTATATAACTGCCACTACCACCGCCCCCTTTTAGTTTTATTTTTTTATGGATGAGCCCAGCTTTTTTTTTTATCTGTCTCATTTTGAAAGAATACAATAATTTTTCTTTCCCTTCACCAATTGCATATTTTTCTTGATTAATTTATATAATAAACTTATTTTATAAACCTGTTATGTTTCTTCTTTAGTATAATTTTCTCAAACAATATCCAAATACTTTCTTCTGAAAGGTAAAATAATTAATTGGATAGCTGATTTGTCAACCAGCTAACTTGTCCATAGCTCAAATGCTGTGCAAGGTACATAAATGTTGATGCTGGCAAGAATTATACATATCAAATTCAAATACAAGGAGCCAGTATACTGTTATTTAACCTGCAAAAAATAGCAGTCAAATCTTCCTCAAATTATGCTTACACCATTTTAAAAAGCAACAGGTACATTGGATTATATATTTAGCATATAATAGAAATGTTTTACGTTTACGAATTTGTTGCAAGATTCCTGATGTGAAACCGTGTGTTGAAACAGATATTGTTATAGTTCAAGATGGCCTTCTCGCCCCTCCCAAATAAACACACGCCCTATATATTCGTTCTTCACTCGTGGACGGTAAGGTTCGCTGAAGAGGTCACAGATGTGTGACGAAAGATTTCCGGACAATGGACATAAGATAAAATAAGAATAGTAATAAACGAATGAAGAACGAATATACATGGTGTCCCAGAAGTCGCGCACCATTCTGGTTTTCAATAAAAATAATTGATGCAATTTATTTTATTTTATTCAATTTTAAAAAACCAGGATGGTGCGTGACTTCTGGGACACCCTGTATAATATGTGTGTTTATTTGGTTAAACATTTTTAAATGACCATCTCGAAATATAACAATATAGAAATGTTTTAAATAAGTAACTATGTACCCGTAGATCGTTCACCTGCTTTGTCCCTATCAATTTTCACCTGCTGCTGTCTCCCTTGTTTTCAGTTTTACTACGAAGATTACTTTCAAAATCTAAAATTATTTTTTTATATTTTAGCTATTCAAAATCCCAAATGGTGTACGTGCATTAATTATTAGCTAATTAGATGAAAGAAATAGTTACTTCCCTTGTTGATTCTGTTTTAACTCGACTAATGAATGAAGATTAGACTATGTTGACTTTGAATCCAAGAAACGAACTAACGTAGATCAAAACTAGAGATGTGGTTATTATTTCTAGCATGTCTAGCAACTACGTCGAGGTTTCCCTTGTTGTCAAGTCTTTTTAGATTGAAGAAAGAAACGGTACATTTATTTTTATTTCTTATCGTAATAAAAGTCTAAGATAAAGAAGCCAACCTGAGTATTTCAACGTCGCTGACGTGGCCGATGACAGTACCGCTTGATTGGCACTCGTGCCAGTGGAACATTAAAAGAAACATATCCAAGCATGATCGTTGCCAGGCCACGGTTTGGTACCCGTGCCAGTGACACGTGAAAAGCACCATTGGAGCGTGATCGTTGCCAGCGTTGCCTTATATGTGCCGGTGGCACGCGAAAAACAACATTCGAGCGTGGTCGTTGCCAGTGCCGCCGGACTGGCTCCCGTGCAGGTAGCACGTAAAAACACCTTTTGAGCGTGGTCGTTGCCAGAACCGCCTGACTAGCCCTCGTGTCGGTGGCACGTAAAAAGCACCCACTACACTCTCAGAGTGGTTGGCGTTAGGAAGGGCATCAAGCTGTAGAGCCTGGTGCAGCCTCTGGCTCACCAGTCCTCAGTCAAACCGTCCAACCCATGCCAGCATGGAAAGCGGACGTTAAATGATGATGTTTGAATGAAGAAAGTAAAATCTACCTCCACGAACAACCTACAGGAAGCCTCTACATCAGGGCTGGCCAACCTCAGGCCCGCGGCCCACTGACTTTTATCTTGTACCTGTAATTGTTATTTCTTTACTGCCCACAAGGGGCTACACACAGAGGGGACAAACAAGGACAGACAAACGAATTAGTCGATTATATCGACTCATTGGATGATCTAAGACAGATCGACTGCCTGTTCTAGCAAAGTTTGATCAAAAAATTTATGGAAATCAGAGACGTGACTTCTCGTCAAGCTGGTATACTGGTCGTTTATGCTGTCGGCATTTTTATACTTCTACTCAAGCTGATACTTGTTTTATTAAAAATGGATATTCTAATTGGCATCATGCAAAAGAAAAAAAAAACAAAGGTTTAAATAAGCACGCAAACTCTGCATCCCATATTCAAGCTATGGTAACAGGGAAGGAACGCCAACGGCATTTATCCACAACATCCATGTCTTCAATCTTGCAAAATGATCAGTTGGGCAAAAACCGTTATTATATCAGTTCCATTGTTGATATTGCCTTTTCGAGGAAATGAAAGTGAAGCTTTTCAGGATCTTTATTCGGAAGATGATACGTAGCCTTCTGGTCTTTTTATGAAATTATTCCAGTACACATTGGAGAAAGACTCAAAGTTAACGGAATGTTACAGCAAGATTTTTTAAAATGCGACCTACACCTCAGCAGCAATGCAAAACGAAATCATCGAATTGTTGAGAAGACACACTGTCAGCCTCGTGGTCGATGTTTATTTGATATTATATAAAAATAATGTTTAAAGATTTGGCTGTTATCTCTAGCATGTAGAAAGACCTTTTAGGCTTAACTATGTGCTTGTTGAAAATCATTTTTTAAAATATTGGAGTCGATACATTCAACTAAAAATTCTTCGAGCTGATGCCCCAACAAGTAAAGTGAAAATAAAACGAAATATATCAGAAGTTATGACCGGGTTAGACGTCAGAAAATGTATTTAAAAAAACGAAATAAATAACCGAAAAATATAAGCCTAGGGCTTTTGGGATATTTTCATTTGTGAAGCCAGTTTTTTCAAATTTTTCCTACTGAACCAAACAATTTGAAACTTCGTATACTGGTAGAATGTGTCAAAAGTAAACTTAATTGTAAACCAGAATGAAAACGGAATTGTAACTTCTAAGTTTAACATTGTTTAATAATTAGAATTTTAACCAATGGTATTCCGTCTTTCGGCTTCATATTATTTACTCCGTCTCGACCACCAATTTGGTGACGTATTAAACATATGGTATGTAAACAAAACAATAACGATGAAATTTTTTACTCGGTGTATGTGTATATGTATGAATGTATGTATGTATGAATGTATGTATGTATGTGTGTATGTATGTATGTGTGTGTGTGTGTATGTATGTATGTATGTATGGCCGATTCGGTGTTTAGTTTTTTCGAGTGAATACTCGGTGTATGTGTATCTGTATGTATGTGTGTGTGTATGTATCTATGTATGTGTGTGTGTGTGTGTATGTATGTATGTGTGTGTGTGTGTGTGTCACACATGTATGTATGGCCGATTCAGTGTTTAGTTTTTTCGAGTGAATACTCGGTGTATGTGTATCTGTATGTGTGTGTGTGTGTATGTATCTATGTATGTTAGCCTCAAATGTGCACAGTTGCCTACGTCACAAAACTGCTTTCTACGTCACACTAACAGAATGCAGTAACGTATTAAATATGAAAACAAGCAATCTCATTGGTTAAAATTCGCAGTTTTAATCTACGATTAAAGTCATAAAATAGATTTTTCTCAAATAAACTAGTTCCAACCTGTGTCTTGTTTTGAAACACTGTACCAGCATACGAAGTTTCAAATTATTTAGTTAAGTAGAAATATCTGGGCTCCTGGCCACACAATTGAAAAGATCCGGCTTTTGTCCACTTTCACACTTTAAGTAGGAGCTTTTGTCCGTACTCCTTTTCAGCATCCCCAGTTGCAATCGGCTGGCTACGTGGCTGGATTAAACCCTCTAACAGATCTAGGCGTTCTGTAGACGTAGTTACCTCTCTTGACAGTGGTCGTTTAAACAAGCTCACACCAGAGGGCACACGCAACATTAAGGTTCAGAAACTCAGCACTTCCTCTTTTTGACATCTTGACGTCGCCGACCAAAGACGTGATCTAGCTGGCTCTCTCACACCATACGCCAGCTAGCAGACAGGAGGCAACGCACAGGAGATCATGGTCTCCACGCAACAACCATTTCCATTTATCATTCAGCTTGTATATACTTACATGTGGCCGGCATTAAAGACACAGCCTTGTTTTATATATTCTTTACAGCGTCCCTGTCAAATGATATTACAGCCTTCTGAGTAGAGTCATAGTAGATGGCTCCACAACCATGATACAAACAGACCATTTACTCCGTCTAAAGTTCTTTTGTCGCCCATTAAATAAATGGAAGAGTTCATTAATTCGAAAAAACAGTTTCGTAGAAGGTCAAAACAAAAAACTGTTGCGCAATGGTATCGGTACTTCAGAGATGTCTGCTCACATTACTTAGTAAACAATCCCTATAAAATTGGTGGTGTTGGACATGTAGAATTAGATGATAGTGTCATTTCAAGAAGTAAATACCATGTCGGACATGTTCCTCAAAAATGGGTATTTGGAAGGAAGGACACAACAACAAGCCTTTGATTTATTTATTTATTTAGTTAGTTAATTTTTTGGCTCCAAAAGCAAAAAGTAAGGCCATGTAGGGGGACATGGAGTTATGTACAGGGTGGTGTTCATGTAAAGAGTTCAGGCCACTTGTGGTCAAGGGAGACTTTGAACCGAGCGGTCGTCGGCATCTTCACTATCTCGTCCGGCAGCTTATTCCACGATTGTTTTGTTCCAGATAGTTCAGCATCATCATTGCTACCTTTGATTGAGGAAAATGTTCTACCTGGAACAGAAATCCACACGGACTGTTGACGTGCTTACAACGGAATAAATGCAATCCCCGTGATTTCACAAATTTGACAGTTAATCATCGTGAGAATGTTGTGAATCAAGTGAATGGAGGATGTACAAATCATGCAGAACGTTATTGCAAAGAAATGAAACAGCGATTGAAACACATACACGAACTTCAGAAGAAATGCTGCCATCTCATTTAGCGACAGTTCATGTAGCGACAATTAAGGAGGAAACGTGAGATGAGGCTTTCAATAACATTCTGCTTGATATTTCAAATCGATACTTTGTTCAATGACCCTATAAATAATTAAATAAATTAGATTTCTTTTTCGGCAAATTTATGAGAGCGAGGTGTAATTATTTTGCCATCTCATACAACAAAAAAAGAAAGAGAAAGGAAGAGATTAGTGATAGAAAGTGAAAGAGAAAGCAGCAATAACATTCTGCTTGACTGGGTGTCAAGTACCAACAACAGCTTACACGAAGCACTTACTGGCTGCTCAACTGACTAGAAATAGCAGCAAAAATTCCCTTTAATTTCATCCTATTGTCTTTAAAACAGATTTCGACTTCAGTAAACGACGTAGTTTAAAGGACATGATGTTTAAAGAAAACAGACAGGATGGTCACGAGTGGAACACTTTTGCTCATAGATCTGGAGAATCTCGGACCGACATCAACAACCTGCAATTTTTCTGAGCCAACGAGGTAGTCTCTATATGGTTGCACGACCTGCTAGAAGTAGCTGCCAAATTTCTACTAGTATAACGTCCTACCGGCTTCAAAATATAAACAGCGTAAATGCTATTGAAATATGAAAGGGTGGCCACAGTTGGAATGCCATTGATCTTAGTTGATTTGGGGATAGACAACAACGACTTTCAAATGGAGACCGTTTGTTTTTGAACACTGCGTCTTGTAGCAACATATTCCGCAATAAAGACGCGAAACCAAACATATTTCAGATCAATACGACTTGTCCAAACTTGTCTCAAATATGTCAATTAATCTAGCATTGAATGCAGTGAGCTGGCAGAAGCGTTAGCACGCCGGGCTAAATGCTTAGCAGTATTTCGTCTGCCGTTACGTTCTGAGTTCAAATTCCGCCGAGGTCGACTTTGCCTTTCATCCTTTCGGGGTCGATTAAATAAGTACCAATTACGCACTGGGGTTGATATAATCAACTTAATCCGTTTGTCTGTGTTTAGCCCCTTGTGGGTAGTAAAGAAATAGGTATTTCGTCCGTCTTTATGTTCTGAGTTCAAATTCCGCCGAAGTTGATTTTGCTTTTCATCCTTTCGGGGTCGATAAACTAAGTACCAGTCAAATACTGGAGTCAATGTGATCGACTTACCCCCACCCTCGAACTTGCTAGCCTTGTGCCAAAATCATTCCATAACTGATTGTCATAAAAATGTACATAGATTTTGGCATAAAATTATGAACGTTGTTCTAATAATATCACGAGTTGTGCCATACACTACAGAAGGTCTCTTCATGGCAATAATCTTGGGACATCTCTGGATCTGGAAATTTATCAACGCCGGATTCTGAGTCTGCGACTAGTACGGCAAGGCTACGGTTTGAGGTTATGGTGGGGAGTGACAGATCTCCTATTTCCACACTCCTAAACAGGATTAAGAAGTCCCGTAGTAGCAAGGATATAGCAATAACTGGATGATCGGTCCCTTACAATGGTCCAAAGGAAGCCAGTGAGTAACAAACCATTTTAAAAAATCAAATATAGTGTTAGACTGCAACAGCAGCAATTGGCAAATGATAGTGGGTACACGGATTACATTTATTTTCGCCGAAATAAGTATTTCATCTCTGGACATCGGCAATACAGCACCTTTGATCGCGAGCTCTTGGCGATCTACCTGTCTACATTTTCAACATCAACTCGAAGGTCGAAATTTTGTGATCTATACTGATCCTCAACCGTTGTCGCACTGAAAAAAAAATGAAAAACAAGAAAAAACACCAGAAAATTAGTGAGCATGTGTGTACTGTGTTTGTTTGTAAGATTGTCCTTTTCTTTTCTTGAGAAACTGGCAAAAAATAAATGTTTCTAGAAGACGAAAGTCAAAAGATAATATCACAGCTAAATATAGCAGTTGGAAAAAAAAACGTATAGAAGCACGCGGTTGAAAGAAAGATGGCTCCACAACCCAGACTATGAGCACGTGGTGTCGGCGTTGGTCTATCTTCTTCTGTCCAAATCGTTGTCGGCTTGATGTCGGTTGAAGAAATAGCACGAGCACAGATAGACGTGTGATTTCGGCGTCAGTGAATAAGCTCCGTTTTTCCTTTCACCATTGTGAAAACGGGCGCTAGAGAGTCTTCTTCTGCTAATGTTCTTCGTCTGGGGTCACCAATTGTAGGATGTGAGATTGGCACTGGTTGGGTGCCTCACACTTCCTTAAATAGTTGTAGAAAGGAAAACAGCGGGAACACGAATCTCCGAACAAATAACAATAATAATTTATTTTCGCCGAAATAAGTATTTCATCTCTGGAGACATCGGTAGCCTGGACGCTGGGGTGGGGTGGGGGTGGAAGCAGCAGAGTCGGTTGAATCACAATTGTGAAGGCATTCTTCTCAGCTCGCCAAGTCGTATTCGCCTTCACACGAAGCTTGTCTGGTTCTATCGGAAGCAAGAAGCAAAAAAGGAAAGAACAGCGGTAAAACTTAGCTGCTGATGATGACTGCGCATGTGCATAAGGGACTTCTGGCAGGCCTTCCGGAAGACTAATACTTGCGCATGCGTAGATGAAAATCCCAAAATGGCGTCATTACATACCAGCTTCTTTCTCCATTCAGTTGTGGTTCTCCGGGTCAGCTGTGACTTATCGGTTGGCGTACTCTGCCGTCAAATTCTCTCTCACTACAAAATCCCCTACTCACTCTCAGCTTCTCACCGAGTTTTCGACTACAGCCACCAAAGGGAATGACTGGTTATGAAAAGACCAAGTGATGGAGTATAGCTGAGTACAAAAAGGAACCAGTTGCCAGCTTCGGTACTTTGACATCAGCTCTGAACGATAAGGTAGAAACCATGTTGATGGACATTGCTGACCATAATTCGATCGAGACATTGCTATCAAGACGTGGTACAAGATGAAATCTGGACAGCGATTCATCCACGCGCTTCTTTCGACCGGACCCATCAGTCTACGAATGCAGGCACGGCTATCAAGAACAATATGGTAACAAAACCTGAATACACTCCATCTTACATTTAAATCGGCAGCGAAACATGCAGTAACTACTGAAAAATCTCAATATTATTCTGATCTGCACAAACAGTGGCACGACTGTGAAAGCCAATAAGATCTCTTGGTTGGCTAATGCATACCAACGCTGGATACAACGCTTGTCAATTAACAAAGGAGTCGACCAGAGTTTTGTGCGATTCGCCCAATTAATTTTCGCTGTTGAAGTGAATATTTCGCAATGTTACGTAGGGAAGAGTTCCTACACATGCTGATCCCAAATGCTGAAGTAATCTATACGTCAAACCCATTGATATTAGCACAGCATAAAACAAAGAAATCAACAGAAAGAAACACCACCCTCCTCGGTCCATATGATATCCTTATCGAGACATTGTGTCTGCTTGGATATCTGCTCTGCGCGAGATGCAGACACTCCCTTATTACTTTGGCTATCAGTAATGCAGTGAATCAAAAGTAACTCGACGAAAATTTCTAAAACCAATGGCACTATTATTCACCATTTGTGATATAAAATATAAATAACGTATAAATTATTCGAGCCGTCATACGGTTATATACATTTGTAAGCTAAAGATACAGGAGCTTCATTATTGTTTGATATGAAAACCGTAAGTAGTAGGAGCTATATATTTCTGAAGTAAACGCCTTCGTGTATTCAGTTAAGTTCTGACTTACATTCATATCGATATCTAAGTTGCCTTTCAAATTTCCGAGATCAATAAAATATATCTCCATATTATACATCGATAAACTCGGTCGACTATATCGACCCCTTCCAATAAGTGAGCTATTATATGAGAAATCAACATTGATACAAATTAAGGCAGCGAGCTGGCAGAATCGTCAGCCTGCCGGAAAGGATACTTAGTGGGCATTTTGTCCGTCTTTACGTTCCGAGTTCAAATTCCACTGAAAAGTTCCAGTTGAGCACTGGGGTCGATGTAATCGACTTAACCTCTCCCCCAAGCTTGCTGGCCTTGTGCCAAAATTTGAAACCAATATTGATACAAATCTTTTCCTTAAGTATTACGCAACCAATTGGCAGAGTCATTAGTACGTTGGGTAGATTACTTTAGAGATTAACGTTATTAATCTCTATATTCTGAGTCCAAATCCTGTCGGTGCTAACACTTTCTTCTTTTCGGGTCGATGAATTAATCTTATACTGAGGTGGATTTTTCTTTCTGTCTGACTTTCTTGTGGAAGAGTTCAGCTGTGGTCAGACTTAGATAGGGATGGGATCCACCAGATTTTAAAGCGCTCGACACACCGTATCCTATTAAGGGGCTCCTACGACTACATTAGAAAGTTGAAGGGCAAAGTTATTTACACATACAGTTACTGCTCGCATTTTTTTCCAAACAATAGAGCGATCAGATTTCGAATTAAGTAATAGGCCATCAAAGATAAAACAAAATAACTGTTGGAGAATATTCCACGGCTTTGGTATTCCTATGAGAAACTTCAGAAATTAAATAATAATCAGTACTTATTTACGTTAAGCCCTTCGCTTCCTATAAAGTATAGACCACCGACGACTTTTCTCTGAACTCCAGTTGGATACATCAGTACTCTGCCTCCCTAAAGGAAGGCCTTCCTCTCCAAAGTCTTTGTTGATTTTGAATTGCCATCAATGGCTAACACCTCTACCCGGGAACAGGGTGTGCATGGGTGCAAGCGCTTCTCCAAAAGCTTTATAAATATTTTACAAAACTTGATTGTACAAAATTTTTAAGTAAATTTTCCCCAAAGTAAACCTCCTTCCCGAATATATGTCTCTACCTAAAAAGAAAGCAATGTTAGGATAACTCTGCTTTTTTCTAAGTAGAAGTGTCAGGGGTTCATATTAAACTGGCCTTTATCCTTTGACTTGCCCAGCCCTACCAGGAATTTGTGCTCAGCTGACACAGCTCTCAGGGTCCCATCCAAGCCTGAAAATATATTGGGTCAGTTGGGATGGCGTTCAAGCGACGCCTGTACAACTATAGGTCCTCTTTCAGGATACCGGAAAGACGATTTGTCGCATCCCTGACCAGCCACGTGTGGCATCTCAAAGACGAAGCGACCCCATACGATATCAAGTGGATCTTAGCGCAGCCGGGACCCTACATTAATGGGAGCGAACACTGCAAGTTTTGTATAGCCGAGCAAGCAAGGATACTTAAAGGCTCCCTGAAACCTGAATCAGTGAACACTATCCAGGAAATTTACAGTCCTTGCATCCATTTCAAATGCTACCTGCTGCAAGCATGGGATTCCCCATCTAAAAGTAGCCCAAGGCAAATATCCCGTTTCCCCCACTTTTGGACCACGGAATCTGGTCTAAGGGAGATAACCCGTTCTCACTGACCCTGGACTATTTTTTAGTGACTTACTGACCATTTGACCGTAACAGATTCCTGCCTCCCAAAGGTGAAGAGTTACATTTGTCTTCGGCTTTCGAGTCTGACGAGACGTTCACGGGGCAAAGCCCTTCGTGGATGCGAAACCATCAATTGGTTTCGCGTAAAGAATGCAATGGAGTGTTAGGTAACAAACCGATTTTATAATTTTACGCTCATCAGAGTTATTCAATATGGAAGAGAATATGGTGACTTCTCTCTATAGTTATATAATCAGTTTGTTGCCTAACACTCCATTGTATTCTTTACGCGAAACCGATTGGTAAGACCAGCTGTGATGGATATTTAATAGTATACATTTCGGATAATGTGCTCGCTCTACTGACTGATATATGAGTGCATCCTTTCCCTGACTTATGTTCTCTTAGACGATTCACGTACGTATGTACGTATGTATGTATGTATGTTAGATTGCATTATCACAATATTTGTACGAGCTTGATATCTATAAGGAGAATAATTCAGATAATTTCACATCTCTATATGGAATCATTTTGGTTCGAACAGCCAATACTTTAGCGTGTATGAAAGTGATTTATTATTTCAAATATCACAAAATACAATATGCACTAATATTCTTAATAATACAGAGATCTGAGACAGCATTTTTCTTTCCTTTTCTGTTTTAGTACATTCAGTGTTGAAATTCTTTTTCAAAACATCCTTGACGTTGTTTAGATACTTGTTTGATTGATATCCTACCATCAACAATATTCATGAATTAAATAAACGAACCTAAGCAAAACATGACTTCTTTTCATTGTTTATGCAATTTTTAAAAACTATTTTCATAACGAATAACTTTTTTGACAGCTAATATTTAGCAGAATAAGTGAAATAAACTCAACAGAATCTGTTGTTTAGATTTTAGTCGAAATTCAGCAAAACTCCACCTATCCCCCTCTTGCTTTTACAAACTCAAACACTTTCAAATGAACCAAATAGATACTACAACAAACTATTCAATAATTGTATTAACTCAATCGATGCAGTCTGGCCGAACGGTAAAGAAGTTTACTTCGCAACAACGAGATCCCGGCTTCGATCAAACTGCGTGGCATATTGGGAAAGATGTTTTGTATAGCATTGGTTTATCGTCGGTCAAGAGGATTGCACCAGTAATTCAAAAGGTACGGTGCAGTCTTGTCATACCCTGTGCCATACTGATTCTACTTGGGAATTATGCTAAGACACAAGTCACTGGGGTGATGAGCCACTTACACATTAATTCAGAAGCTGGTAATTCAGTTGATCGAACACGTGAATCCTCA